>NC_056726.1:1037789526-1037799526 GCF_019279795.1 Protopterus annectens | reverse complement strand
GGTGGGAATTTTCCTACACACACATATCTTTACTTTTTTTAGCTTGTCTTGGTACCAACCCAGAGGACACTTAGCTTTATTTTATTTGCTCAAGTACTTCCTAGACTCCCACACAGCTGTCATGTTCTAATTACACCTCTGTCCTGAACAGTATAATTCTTTTTTGAGTTCGGATAACCACCATGCTCCTCCCTCTAACACCACAGTATTTCACACAGAAATCAATGTCACTACCATGTGTTTTGTTATTTACTATAGTAGTATAACAAAATGCAGGACTAGATGTTTGCATTCTTATCTGACACTATACCTGCACACTGATTAAGAGCCAGATACACAATGACTTGTTAATCAGATGTGGAGTAAATTGCAGCAATCACAATAAAAATACAAACTATGCATGTACGACTGTTCAGTCACTTTCACCGAATGTGATCTGTGTAAGTCCTCTTGGATTACAGCCTTTATTATAATTTACATGGCTTTTTACATGGAAATTTGAAAAGTATACATTACCTGTTATATGTAAAATGTAGATCTGGCAAAACACTGTGAAGGGTGAAAGTGCTCATCTTTTGTTTTAACTTAATAAACCATGGTTTAGACAACCAGTACTAGCTTGAATCCAGTTTTTTTGTTTTTAATAAGAATGCAAAGTGATCTTTAACATGAATCCTCCATTAAAATTTATGATAAGCCTATTTTGTCAATTTGTATAGGTTCATAGGTTCATACTAGGCTATCTGCCCTAGGGCATTTATAAGCCTAGCCAGAGTGTGTGTGGCTTTCGTCACCCCTTGGGATGAGAATACTAAGCCCATTTAGGGTTTAGTTTACCGTGCCTCTGTCTAGTAGTGACACAGAGATGACACCCGGGGTAAACCTACGATCTCCCATCCACTCGTCAAGATTTCTCTTGAAGAGAGTCAGTGAGGGGCTCTGCCTAACATGGACTGGGATTCTGTTCCAGAGTGTAGGGAGCCTCTGGGTTATGAATCTGTCTCTCCAGCACGTAACACACATGGCATTTGTAGGATTCAAACCTCTACCTAACTATGTTATGACACTTGAGAGAGATGCATTAGGAGAGCGTGCTATTCGCATTTGTATGTCAGTATCATTCCTCTACAGCTACTTTTCCTTTTCGTCTTGGAAAATAGATCATTCAGATAGACAGATAGACAGATAGACAGATGGATGGATATAGATATGTGTGTGTGTGTGTGTGTGTGTGTGTGTGTGTGTGTGTGTGTGTGTGTGTGTGTGTGTGTGTGTGTGTGTGTGTGTGTGTGTGTGTGTGTGTGTGTGTGTGTGTGTGTGTGTGTGTGTGTGTGTGTGTGTGTGTGTGTGTGTGTGTGTGTGGAGAAAAACAGATAAGGTAATTTTATATAATTAATCTATCTATATGTATAGATATATATAAATATCTATATAGATATACAGATGATATAGATGGGACTCGGGCATTTGGTTGAAATGCTCAGTGGACAACATCTCTTTAATCGAACAAATTTGCTCAACAAATGCAGACAATTGATAGGTGTAGAAGATCGACAATCACTGTTTAGAGGAATACTCCCTTTCACGAGGGACTTTGCTATCTCAGCATTAGTATATATTATTAACAGGGACTTACACCTACAAAAACAATGTTTTTTTTGTTTTGTTTTGAGGACAGTTGCATACGCTGAGATTCTTTCTGGCTGCGTGCATAGCAGCAAGTCAACATTTGTGCTCAATGTGTTGACAGTTGACATTTAAATTTGTTGATGTATGTAAGTTCAGTAGTTCAGTAGTTTCAAAATAACTGCATTAGGGCAGAAGCCAATCATAATTTAGACTCCAGTATAAATGCAAAAGTTTTAGTACCTGTCCAAATCAAGATTTTTTTTTTAAGAAATATATAGATTCAGTTTGCTGGATGAACAGAGGAAGCCTGTTCCTCAAATTTACCATAGAATGTGATAAAGACTCAGATCTAACAGTTCCACGTGTACCAGTTTTGCAAGAGCAATTGACTCCCTTAACCATTTGAATGTAATCTATATGCTCAGTGTTTAATAATAAATGGAGTGCCTCATTCCTTAATGACAGAAAGGCCAAACACATTTCCCTGGCATGAACCTTTAACTTAGAGAAAAAAGACCTATGGTTTCTAATCTGGACTGATAACATTAGGGTTTTCACCTCAGAAATTATCTTGGTAAACTTCCTCTGAATTCATTCCAAATTAGTAAATTTCCTTTATTATATGTACAAAACAACATGAGATATTCAATAATGGCGTGAATATATGCAAAAATTATTTTGTAAAAAGATCTATACTATTTGAGACAGTCTTAAAAAATCTTTATTGTTATTTATTTTATTTTTACATTTGTTTATTTTTACATTTCTTTACTGGGATAGTCCAACTAGGTCTTAACCCTTTGTCAGTGGAGACCCTGGGGAAAAGCCCCAAGTTACACAGAAACTTACATTTATCTATGCCATAATTGAAAATATACAGACATTTGAAATACAAATAGTAGTAGCATAAGTAAAAACATAGCAGATTACAAACTTAGGTTTAATCATACATAGGTTTCACATACAGTGAACTTTTGCACACAGTACATTTTTTATTGATGCAATACTGAAACTGGTAGATTTTTCAGGAATTGTTTGAGGATCAGGTGGAATTATCCAAAGAAGATTAGTGTTAATTTAGACATAGAAAAATTAAAAGAATGCATTCTATAATAGAAAATATGACGATTATGGGGGTGAGAAAGAAGTATTACAAGAAGGTGAATTAGTAACAAAGTGACAAAATATATATATATATATATATATATATATATATATATATATATATATATATAGGAGTTGGATAATATTGGCTGAGGGATCATGCTCCATATTCTGGAGATACCACTGGAATAAAAGGCGTCTCCATGGAAGTTGTTAGACCTAGTTACTTGTAGAAGGAGCTTATCAGAGGAACGCAGATTTCTGGTGTTAGATTGGGTTATTAGTAGGTTTTGAAGAGCTGGAAATTTTTCTGGTTGATATATGATCTTATGGGCCGGTGTCTGGTTGCCCAGCCTGGGTTATCTGAGATAGTTCTGTTGAGCAAAAAGTTGGACATAAAAGCAATCAACCTACCAAACATGAACTGAGAATTGCTACACTAAATTTAGGTTCTCTGACAGGACGCAGCTTGGAAGTGGATGACATGATGAAACGGAGGAGGCTGGACATGCTATGCATCCAAGAGACAAGATGGAAGGGCAGTGCAGCAAAGTCACTTGGCTTGGGATCCAGAGTCTACTACAGGCTAGAAATAGTGTGGGAACTGTGGTGAGAGAGACCAATTGGTGTTGATAATGGGTGACTTGAATGCACATATCGGGACAGATAGAACACGATATGAGGACTGACTGGATCCACATGGGTAGGGCAACAGGAATAAAGAAGGAGAAGCCATTCTACACTTCTGTCTGGCAAATGGCATGATAGTAGCCAACACATATTCAGAAAGAGAGACAGTAACAAGATCACATAAAAGAATAGCCAACATGCAACTCAGGTAGACTTCTTCCTAGTAAAGAAAAGGCACTGGGGTAGAATCCATGATTGCAAATTCATCCCCAGTGAAATAGCTGGTCCAGAGCATAAACCACTGGTTGCCACAATCAGCTGCAGGTAGTGGTAAGAGAAGACTCTAAGGTCATCAGAGACCAGGCTGAAGACTTGGAAGTTGACTGAAGAGAAAGTACAAGAGTTCAAGGAATTACTCAGAGCTCTAGCACCCCAAGAAGAGGAGGAAATAGGTGGAGTTGAAGAAGAATGGCAGCACGTCAAAACAGCATGTATAAGGACTACAGAACAGATATGAGGCCCAGCCAGCTATGGAAATAAGGTACATAAGGAAAGCTGGTGGTGGAATGCAGAAGTCCAGGAAGTGATCAGAAGAAAGAAGGAGTATAGAAAAAAATGGGAGCTAGAAAAGTCCAACCAGGCTTGGAAGGAATACTGGTTGGCTAACAAAGAAGCTAAGAAAGGGGTTACAATAGCAAAGAAAAGGGCATCAGAACTTCTGGAAAGTGACTCAGTAGGTGATACAAAGAAACTATATCAGGTTGCAAGGCAAAGACAGAAAGATAAAAAAGAAGTCTGGTACCCTTCATAAGTGATGCCAGCAGCAACATGCTCACCAGGCCACAGGACAGGAAAGGCAGATGGAAGGAGTATTTCCAAAAGCTTCTGAATGAAGAAAACTCCACAGAAACTTTACTGCCCCAGAAACAGCCTACGATGAGAGAAGAAGAGCCCACCCTGGAAGAAGGAAAGCAGCACTAAGGAAAATGAAGTCAGGGAAAGCAGCAGGCTCAGAGGAGGTCACAGCAGATACTGGGTGAGACAGGGGAGAAATGACTCCTGAGAGTATTCGCAGCAGTATGGAGAGAAAGGTGCATCCCCAATGACTGGAGAATAAGCGTATTCCTTCCAATGTACAAGAACAAAGGTGACATTCACAACTGTGGGCAGTACAGAGGCATTAAACTCCTGTCATACTGCAAGAAAGTTCTGGAGAGGGTGACTGATAAATGGATACACAGAGTAGTAGAACGTAATATGGGAGATTAGCAGTTTGGATTGAGAAGAAGCTAGAGATGAGGAGAGTCCAACTGGCCATTCCTAGACTTGGAGAAAGCATATGACAAGGTCACAAAAAAACTGATTTGGGCAGTACTGCAGTGGTTCAAAGTCCAAGAAACATTGGTAGAATTAGTACAGGCTATGTATAAGGACCCAATGACTCAGGTACGAACAGTGTTTGGCCTCACAGAGGGGTTCCCAGTGGGAGTGGGTGTACACCAGGGTTCAGCTCTCAGCCCACTGCTGTTCATACAGGAGATGGAATACATTAGCAAACAGGTTGGAGGGGACAAATCAACAAAGTTACTGTATGCAGATGATGTGGCATTACAGGCAGACTCTGGGCAAGAACTTCAGTAAAGGATAGGAGAATGGAATGCAAAACCGATGGAACATGGGATGAAACTAAGCACAGATAAGACAGTGGTAATGGCAGCAAATTAGGGTAATCAGAAGAAGTTACGAACAAAGATAGAAGGGAAGATAGTGGAACAGGTAAACAGCTTCAAGTATCTGAGAGGTGTTGAGGAGAAGGGAAATATGAATGAAGAGGTCAAAGCCAGAATCAGAGGGTCTGCAGCCAAGTGGCATAGTGTCTCAGTTGTAGTCTATGACAGAAGAATGCCAAAGATGCTAAAACGTAAGGTGTACAAGACAGTAGTGTGATTAGTACTACTGTATGGTAAAGAAACTTGGGCAGTAAAGGCAGAGCAGATGAGGAAGTTAGAGATGATGGAAATAAAGTGCCTGAGAAGGGTGGTAGGATGCACACTGTGGGACAAACGAAGAAATGAGGACATAAGATCAGAAGCCAAAGAAGCTCCAACTGCAGAAATGATCAAAGAGAACAGTTTATGGTGGTTCAGACACATGTGCAGAAAAGTAGAAGGCAGTTTGGTGAAGAAGATTTGGGACTGACAGGAAGAAGATAAGAAGAAGCAAGGACGTCCAGCAAAGAGGTGGATGGAGTGTGTGAAAGAAGATCTGCCACAGTCAGGCATGAGTATTGAATAAGGCAGGAGTGAGGCAGTGAATCGAGAGTTGGCAACGGTTAACATGATACCCCAACCCCATGTAGAAATATTGGGAAAAAGGGGACTGATGATGACAATGATATGATGTCGTGGGCAGTTGTAAGTTGGGTAAGTATAAGGAAGTTGGGTAGTTATAGCCATTTAAGATGATGTAATGCAATACAGTGGTGTTCTCTATATGGCAAATCAGGCAGTTGTATTATAGCATGCTTCAAATTTAGTTAGTTCGAATTTCTTCAGGTTGGTAAAAATGGCAGAGGCATACAAGAGGGAGATAGTAAATGTATCCTTGCAATAGATTGTCTGGAGTAATCTACTGTATATAGGGAGCCAAGTTTGATTTAAACATTTTGAAGACAGCTGCCAGATGTTTATCAAATTTAAGGTTGTTATCAATTGTGATACCAAGAAGTTTGGTGTGTGATACCGGTTCAACCTTAGTATTATTTGAGGAGCAGATTTGGGAACGTAAATGTTGGTTTATGGGTTTGTTGCTTATGAATAGCATTAGTTTTGTTTTGTTAGGGTTGAGAATTAATTGTGAACTGGAAAGCCAAGATTCTACAGCAGTGAAAGAAAGCTGTTTTTTGTTGAGTTCAGAGAGGGAGGGTGCCACACAAATAAGTGTGGAGTTGTTTGCATATTGTATAATTATGGCTGAGTCAGTTGTAGAATGGAACTTATTAATAAAAATGTTAAATAAGAGTGGACCTAGGATTGAACCTTGTGCTACACCCAGTGTTACAGGTACACCCAGTGTTAGGGGTAATGCAGGAGAGGGTTCATTGTGCCATTTTACTGCTTGCTGTTGGTCTGATAAGTATGCATGGAACCAATGAACAGCAGAGTGGCTTAGTTTGAGAGACAGGAGTTCTTGTAGACATTTTTGGTGTGAGACTGTATAGAAAGCTTTGGACATATCTAGGAATACTGAGGAAATTAGCTGACCATTATTTCTAAAGTGGTTAATAGTGTCGGTAAAACTTAATAGTGCTGTAGTGGTACTATGGTTTTGTCAAAAACAATGTTGGGTGTTAGTAGATTGTGAGAGATTAGATGAGTCATGAGTTGTAAATGGATGCATTTTTCTAAGATCTTAGGGGTAAGAGAATTGTGATAGGTCTATAATTAGTAAGGCCAGTGTTGGTTCCCCCTTTATGTAGTGGTATTATATAGGAGGTTTTCCAAATTGTAGGTACACAGAGTTAATTTATGGAATGATTGATTAGTATTGTTACTGAATAGGCTATGGCTTCTGCTGCCAGCTTGAAGTAGTTGGCAGGTAGATTGTCAACAGCAAGAGTGGTATGTGTTACTTTGTTAAGCATTCTTCTTTTTAAGCCTGGTGGTACTGTTTTGAATGGTTTGGCTGGTTCTTGGCTGAAGTATGAGATTCAGTGGGGATTTTTAGTGGGGTAACATTATTTGTTTTGGTAAGGTTTAGGATGGAGGTGGTGAAATAATTATTAAATTGGGTTGCAATGTTTTCTTGTGTATTTGTGGTAGAGGGTGTTGGAGTGACAGATTGGCCTGGCTTTAGTAACTGGTTAATACTTGCCCAGAATTTTCAGGGGTTATTTTGGTATTTTTGTTATGCTGTTATAAAGTAGGATTTTTTTATCATGTTTTATCTGTTAATTAGATTTGTTTCTGTGTTGGTGGTAGTTATTTAGATTTGTTGGGGTTTTGTTAGAGCAGTAATTTGCCCAGGCCTGATCTCTAGTTTTTAGGAGTAGTCTAGTCTCTTTTGTTAACCAGGGAGAATAGTTTGGTTTAGTTGTTATGGTTTGTAATGAGGCTTGACTATTGAGCATGCTCAGGAATGTATCATTAAAATATGATACTGCATTGTCAAGTGGGAGGGATTTCAGTATTATTAGAATATGATACTGCATTGTCTAGTGGGATGGATTTCAGAGGAGACCAATCACAGCATTTTATGGTTAGCATGAAGTTTTGAGAAGGAAAATGTTTTTTGTTACCTCCTCTGGCAATGCACAAATATGTAAGTGGGTAGATGGTCACTTAAACTATCAGGGAGACATCCTGACTGACTGGCAGGAGAAGGTTTGTTGGTTAAGATCCAGTCTAGAATTGAGTGCCTGTTTGACTTTGTATCTACTCGAGTTGGGTGTTTTATTAATTGTGTGAAGCCATGTAGGTTTATGAAATTTGTGGTGTTTTCAGATGTATATGTGGACCAATCTAATTTGAAGTCTCCCATGATAAATGGTTTCTTGGGAAAATGTAGTAGATATCCATTGTAGGACATTTTCAATTAAGCTGGTCTCATTATTGGGGGCAATGTAGATTGCTATTATGATTAGGACCTTAACAGCCAGGGACTAGTGAAGACAAAAAAAATATCAGCAAGTCCAAGATTTGCAGAAAATGTTTAGCAGGAAAAATACTAGGTTATATTAGGAGCACTAAAGCCAAAAGAGAGAAATTACTTAACAGACTAAAATAGGTGGTGCTGAGATCTGTGGGTCTCAGCAATCGCACATTCATTCTTTGTGGAAACTGTAGTGGACAGTCTGCAAGGACCTTTGCAAAGATAGGAAAAAAAATCATATGATTATAACAGAGCTAAAAGTATGATGTATATTAGGGTTTTGGTAAGTATGAGAGGACAGGATAGAGGTACTGATTAATGCTAGAACTTTGAGCAATTTAGTTTTAATAACTTGGACATATCATCTAAATTTGAAATTGTTATAAACTCAGATGTCCAAATCCTTATATTCACATAAATTCAGTAAATCCATCATTCTTAGTACATTACCCCCCAGCCGAGGTTTGCCAAAATAAAAGACACCTCATTTACCCTTATTAATATTTATCCAATTATGATTTAACCAGAAGATTACTTCACTCAAATACAAATTACATTTCTTGATGTCCCTTGATGTCATCATAATGCATTTAAATTTAATATCATCTGAGTATTTTGCCATCCAGATGGAAGGAGATTTTAGTATCAAAGAAAAGACTGTATTAAATACTATTGGGCCAAATAATGAGCCTTGTGAAACTCCTTTAGGCATATCAGCCCAGTTAGTTAAATACTTCTTAATTTTAACTCTCACTGAGCCAATTTCAAACCCATTAAATAATATATGGGTTTATCAACTATTCTTACATTGCATCAATAATTACATTATGTGGAATGCTATCAAAAACCTCGGCTAGATGGTTATAAACCACAAAAACAGATAAGCGCTGATCCAATACTATGGAAACATCAAAGTAGTGCATGTTAATCCATTCTGTAGGAAACTAAGTTGAGAGAAGTCCAGCAAGCAACCCTTTAAATCAATATCCAGAGCAGGTAAACATTTTTCAAAGCTCTTGCCCACCAACAAGGTCAAACTAATTAACCTACAATTGGAAACATTACCTGTTGAGCCACCTTTATGAATAGGTATACTATCTGTCCACTTCCAACTTGATGGAACATAACCATAAAGTTGCACTGTATTACAGAATGTTGTAAGGGTTGTAGAGACATATTTAGCATAAGTAATGCCAAAACATCCTGGTAAATTATCAGGGCCCAATGAGCTGTCCTGTCCTATATGGCCAGTCAACGTTTTCACATTGCCCAAGTTGAAAAAGGGACAAACATAGGTGTCTTTTTCAGAAGTGCCACTTACACAACAACCAACCACACACATGAAGCCACAAGTCAGAAAATGTTTATTAAACTCGGGCAGTTCTACTCCTGAGTGCTTTACCTTTCTAGTCACAATAATAGGACCCCTCCATTGTTTTCACCTTTACATTTCTTAACAGAAGAGCAGAATTTCTTTGTTGAACATTAGACACAAGATGCTCTTCATACTTGGATTTTGCTTTCAGTAGAGACCTCCTCAGTCTTCTGATATCTAAATTATACACTCTTTTGCTGTAGCACTCTTAAATCTTTTCAATATACTAATCTTCTTCCATGTTTTTCTCTATAACTTAGAGTGGGTTGTATTCCACCAAGGATATGAGTAAATCTAATTTCTTCTACTTATAGTTAGCCTACAATTATTTAGATGTTCACAACACATACTCTCAAAAGCATCATAAGTATTACTCATATATTCAATGCTTGACATTGATAAACCATGATTTAATGAACTCTATCATGTTTAAATCAAAACAGTTCAGTCTTATCAAATGTAATCTTAGGCTGGTGTTTTAAATGACAGTTTGTAATTACTACAGACTCAAATGGATTGTGATCTGAACTGCCCAGAGGGCAGAGCTGTGTTATACTGATTATTCTGACTAACATGTTTGTAAAGAGTAAATCAAGAATATGTTCTCTCTTT
>NC_056726.1:1037647026-1037784526 GCF_019279795.1 Protopterus annectens | reverse complement strand
AAAGTCAACTAAGTTTAACAGGCATGACCTCCCCTTGACAAAGTCAAACTTGGTGGGGTTGAGCTTTTGGGGATTTCTTATGTCTTTATTAATAAGGTCCATGATGATTTATTCCATGGCCTTGTAGATAAGGCTGGTCAGGCTAATGGGTCTATAGTTCCAGGGGTCCATGGATGCACCCCTTTTGTGCAAAGGGATGACAGTAGCTGTTTTCCATTCTGCTGGAAAGAAGTCAGTGCTTAGGCCGTGATTGAAACGTGTGCCCAATGACGATGCAAGTTCCTGTTTTAACCCATGTAAAATGCAGCCTGGGATGTTGCCTGGTCCCAAAGAGGCTGTGTTTCTGGCCTTGGAGAGGGTATTTAAGACATTTTCCTCAGAGATACTACATGGAGGACAGGTGTTAGGAATACTGTGGAGTATATGTGGTGGGGACAGGACAATGAAGTTTTCACTGAACCTGTCAGCCAGCAGGTTTGCTATATCCACAGATTCTGTATATGTAGTACTATTAACTACATGTTCAGGGCAAATCTGGGCCTTACCTTTGATGTTATGGATGTAAGTAAAGAATGCCTCGTGGTTATCCTTAGTTAGGGAAGCTAATTTGGATACATATTTAACTTTGAAAAACTTCACTTGGAGTCTTATTTGCTTTTTAAGTTAAAGAGGGAGTGTTTCCAGTTTTTAGACCGTTCCTTCCTTCTCTTAGACAACAGTTTCTTTGTCCTATTGTATAGCCTATTAATGGCAGCTGTCCAACAGGCAGGTTTGTTTTTCCTTGATTTCCTTGAAGATCTTGTTTTGGGTCTATCAAGTATGGCAGAGTCAATACAACTGCCCATGTGCTCGTATAAAGCATTGGTGTATAACTCAGCATAGGTGCCTGTTCCACCAGCGGGGGTAGGGGCTATGAAGCTACTTATGCTGTCAGGTAAGAGGCTGTAATTGGCCTTGGAAACGATTTTTAATTTAGTTGTTACTAAAGGGGGGGGTCTTGTTTTATAGTTACTGCTAGTGAGACTGATTTGTGGTCAGATCTCACCAGGGATGGCCACACACTGGGGGTGGTGCAGCAGTCCCCCATGTTGGTGAGCACCAGGTCCAGGATGTTTGAGCCCCCTTGTGGGTGTGTCAATCAGCTGGTTCAGGGCATTGGAGTTAATGAAGTCCAGGAACCTTTGGGCAAGTGAGTTAGAACAAATATAATTTACGCAGTCAATGGATGGGTAATTATAGTCACCCAAAACCAGGGTGTCTGATTGTATCTTGAATGACTCAAGTAGATGTAAGAAGGCTGAGCGGATGTCCTGATTCGTGGAGGGGGTCCTATAGCTGGCAATGACCTGAAGATGGATCTTACCTGCAGTCAATTGGACCTGAAATAATTCAAGAGAATCATGCTGTTTAACCAATCTTCAGGTGTCTTTATCTTTAATGTATTGATACACCACCTCCTTTAGTTCTCACTCCGTCAGTTTGTGGTCTGAACATGTGGAAGGAAATGTTACCTGGTATAGCTGGGATGCTGTCCTTAGCATTCCACATGAAATAATTTCAAAAGGTTGAGTGATTCCTTACTTGAAAAATAATTGGTCTAGAAAACATAAAGTATTCATAAAGTCTTCATTAACTTCCATTATATTCTATTTTTTAAAGTTCCATAGAAGAGATCTCTGTTGTTGTATTTCTAAATCTATACTTGAAATACAGTTCTAGGGGAGTTAACACCAGATCAAGAAGCTAATATTAAAAAAACATGGAAAATATATTATGCACTGCTATCCCAGACTATGGAATAAGCTTTGCTTTACAATCGGGAGAATGCAGTCATTTTGTTCATCCAATGTTGTCAAGTTGTATTCAGTTTGTATAGTGAGAGAGCTGCTGCCATGCTCAATGTTTTCTAGGCAAGTATGGAACAAAGATAGATTGTTAGGACTTTGTTCCATATCATAAACACATGCCAGTGGAAGAGTCACCACACCATGGACTGTATTTTTGGGATGTGGAAGGACACTGCAATACCCAGAGGGAATCCACACTGGTGCATGGATTATGTGCAGACTCTTTAAGGATGGAATCTCAGCTAAGAGCAGAAGCAGAGGACCTCTTGATACAAGGTTACAGTGTTACTTGCTGTGCCACTGTCTTGCCACCATCAGTCACTAATGTCTTTCAAAATTATAACTGAAACGTATGCAAGATGTAGAAAATATCAACATGGGGTTACAGCAAATCAAGCTTCTTGAAAGTCAGTGGGTTATCAGCTTGACAGTCAAACCTCTGAACCTACAAAACTGTGAAACATGCTATTGATCAAAAAGGCCCTTGTTTTCAGAGTCCATATTTAGATAGCAAAATTAAAATGAACAGTGATCAAATAAGGGGATATATGCATATATACACATACATACATACATGTTTTAATAAATACTTTTGCACGCTTCAAAAGAGGAATAATGCATGGACAAATAAACATCACTTAGAAATTAATGTTGAATGCCCATTTTCTTGAAAACTATTCAAATTCAAAACAAAAATGAGTTCAGTTTACTCGTTAGTAGAATAAAGTTATGGAATTACCTGATGAACAAATAACTGCCGCAGTAGCAGAAGAAGAATTAATGTTGTTTGGCATGGTTTTACCACTGCATGAGGACAGACTGTACTCTGCTCCTGAACACTGGATGTCTTTAAACCACATTGAACTGAAAATCGCACCAAATCTAGAGTCCGTAACAGCTGCCAATGCAAATCCATGTCTTTCTGATCGGCATACAACATTTGCATCGTATATATCCCATCCTTCTGTTGATATAGAGCCCCTTGTATTACCATAGGATATTTCAACATTCCCAGCTGTTTGGCTTGTTCCGTTCACAATCCTTACAGAAAAGTAACCTTACAAAAAGAAAAAAAGAAAAGAAAAATAAATGTCAGCTTTTTAGGCAACGCTTGTAAATTGTTATAAATGGAAATGTATATTTATTAAACATCTTCTATAACAGGTATGTTTTTAAATGAAGATTCATAGTGTAAATTTGCTTTCCACATTTCATTTATCGCATCTGTATATAGCTATTTAAGCAAAAACATGCTTTATATTTACATTATATTTCCATGATGGTAGGAGAGAGCACATCTAGTCTATGCTTTTACGTGCATTTAATGTCCTACAAACCTCCACTCCTTCCCCTACAACAAATTAGGAAAGTGTCCTTTATTCTCCACAATATCCTCCTTGGATGCTTCATCTGCAACCATTTTGGCTGTCCAGTGTCCATTCCATGGGTGTACAACTAGCCTAAGAAAAAGTACTTCTGTAAGTCTGGGGAGTGACTGCTTCCAACAGCGCGGCTCATGCTCCCAATCTCTTTCTTCCCTTCCAGTTCTCATCACCCTAACACAGTCTTGTGGACTCATGTCATGTCCCTTTTTTTCTTGTGGTCCATATTGCAAAGGGTAGCATCTCCTCTGATCTCTAGTCATATTCTTTCCCATAGGATCATAGGATCATAGGAAGTCACTAGGCTACTGGCCCTGAGGCCCTTACAAGCCTAGCCAAGAATTTAGCCCATGTTCCGACAAGTCAACACCTGATGCCCCTGTCCAGCAGGGATATAGGTGGAATCCCAGGGGGTGTATTTTCTGTTCCCCATCCAGTTATTCAGGTTGCACTTAAAAAGGGTTAATGAGGTACACTGCTTGACTTGGAGAGGAAATTTATTCCACAAAAGGGGGAGTCTCTGAGACACAAATCTGTCCTGCCAATATGTCCTATTGATGTCACAGACCAGGTTGAGGTTGCGCATCTGGGTAACTGGAGGGGTGCTTGACATGCAGATATCCAGTAGTCTCATCAAGACGGGGTCTGGGATTGCTTTGTATGCCAGACAGAGGTCACCTCTGAGGAGTCTGTAGGAGACTTGATCAGAGGCACAGGACCTATAGCCTATCTGTGTAGGGTATATGTTTGAGGCCCTGGATTCTCCTGGTGAGAAACCTCTGTGGTCTCTCCAACTGCTGCATGAGCTTTATGAGGTACATGTTGAAAGGGGCATTGTACTCAATAATGGGTCTTATAAGGGAAGAATTCAGGGATGTTATGACAACCTTGTCCCCATCCATCCTAAATACCTTTCTGATAGTTTTCCTTTGGGCTCATTTGACCAGCAAGTTGACCTTTGTTTTTATGGCCTCCAGAGCTGCAAATAGTCTGCAAGGTGTGGCCTTTTAATGGTCTGCTAAACTTGGAAATTTACAGCTTTGCTTCAAGAGTTACCCCCTGAAAGATGCACCCTGGTGTTCCATGTTCTGCTTCTACTGCCTTTTGATTCTGCCCCTGTTTGCCCAGTACAGGTGTGATCGACAGACACACAAGGGGACTTTCATACTCTCTTGCCATACATTCTGCTCCCCTCAGTTGATGTATCACACAAGGGTTTTGTGGACTATATGCACTGTTTGTATTTGTTTGCAGCGTGTCCTCAGCACCTGCCTCTCTGCATATTTAGTCAGCCCTTCAAAATCTTTTATTAGAATATCTCCCGATTCCCTACTATTACACCTATCATTGCATAATCAGAACAGAGGATAACCCAGTCCTCTTGTCTCTCAGATATGAATTAGAATAAAAACATTGGCAAAGTTTCCAGAAGGATTGTTGTCACTCTGCACGAGTTGTTACCTCATTGCTTGACATTATCCCACATAATGCAATGTTCTGCATCCTACAACCAAAATAGATCAACAGCTTTGGTTCCACACAACCCTCACCCACATTCCCTGGAACTGAATCAAAGTTCATGGTTAAGGTAAAAAAGATATATGTGCAGGTATACCACTGTCTAGCTCCCCCGCATTCAAGACATAAAATTGGATAATACCTGACTGACATCTCCTTTTGACCAGGAATATATGTTGATCACTGTTTGCATAGTGGTGTCTTCTAAGGAATGAATCATCTTTTCACAAGATTCTTGAAATTATGTCACCTGACACATTTGTTAGGCAAACAGTCCTGCGGTTCCCCTGATTTTATTAATTTCTCCTTGTATTATGGAACAGATCTTGTTTCCTACTCCTTGGACTAATAAAGATCAGTACATTGTTGAAAATCTCTCCTGCAGGGCTAACAAGATAAAGGGATCCACTAAAATACCAAATAAGTTTACTATTACCATAGCTTGTTATAGCTCTCCCCAATCTCTCCTTCTCACAATCAGCCTGCAACTGGTTCCACAGCTATTTACACAGATGTCAGCAAACAGAAATCTGAGATGATAACCTATCATCTCACCTCGCAGTTATTCTCGAAGTTCCCCAAGGGTCTATCCTTGGCCCTCTGCTATTCTCACTTTTCACTAACAACCTACATACTGCCACCACACAAGCATCTCTTATACAGTACGCAGATGACTCTACTCTCATCTGCTCTGCCCCCACTCTACCAGAACTACAACAAATCACACAGGAATCATTCTCTTCTGTAGAAAGCTGGCTATCCAATGCTCAGCTCTTACTCAACCCAAGTAAGACAAAACTTCTCCTGTTCCAACCTTCCAAAGTCACCCAAAACACCCCCCACTTCAACATTCTCGCCAAAGACAATACCATCATCTCTCCATCTGAACATACAAACTTCCTCAATGTGGAAATAGACAACAAACTTAGATTTGACACCTACATATCTCTCACAATAAAAAAAGTTCACAAGAAACTTGGTGCATTATATCGAAGCCACCAATTCCTAACCAAGGCGACTAGAATCTCCATAGCCAATTCCCAGCTAATCTCCACCCTACTCTATGCATCCCCTATACTTATCAACCTTAGACAGACAGACCTACACAAGCTGGATGCCTCCTACCACGGCCATCATTGTATCTCCCTTAAAGAACTAAACTGGCTAGAACTCCCACAACTCCTTCACTTTAATCAACTCACCCTCACACATAAACTTATTAACCACCGCCTTAACATCCCTTCCCTTCAAACTCTTCTCCAACCCTATCACTCCACTAAGCCCCTAAGGTCAAGCAACAAAAAAATCAAACCCAAAAACTCAGCAGGAGAAGCCATATGTTCATGTACCATATCTAAACTTTGGAACAATCTTCTACCCTCTATAACTACTCTACCTTCCAGCAGCCTTTTCAAGACTGCGCTCAAATTCCACTTACATTTGCACTGGCTTTGTCCTTGTTCTAATCCAGACTAACACCCCCACCCTTACCTCCCTCCCCCCACCTAGACTCTTAACCCAACTATACTACCGCCACTACTAACCACAGTCAGAATTAGCTAGTTGTCTTTGCATACTTTAAAATCTTGTCTGACAACTTTGTTACTAATATTATAAACAACAAGAAACTATCTTGACTTGCAACATTTACTGTATATACTGTTGATAATCAATATCTTGTTATTGTATTAAAGCCAACAACCTATAATGTTGTTTACTATTGCTGCAACTTTGTATTTCTATTTATCATGTACATGATGTGGAGCTTTTCTCCACGGGCATCCACTGAAAAAGGACCTGCGTCCAGTCGGAATTTCCCGGTAAACAAATGTAAATAAATAAATAAATATAGTTTAAGTTGAACTGAAAATTATCCATAAACTGATTTTCAAAAGTAGAGTTATCAGTTTCCAAACCACTGCATAATTTATAAAACTATAACTTACAAATATGATTAAGCATATTGCCCAAAAGAATTCTGCAATCTTTCATATTTGGTTCATTGACTAATGCAATTATATTATCTAAAAGGCTACAGTTCTAGATATCATATAACATTAATTAAATGTGTACTAACTGTTTAGAGAGAGAACATTAACTGGAGCAACAAACTAAAGAATAGCTTTCATGTGTTATAATACTTTACCAATGTAAAGCTATAATACATATATAATAAACAGAATACCAATGTAAAGCTATAATACATATGTAATAAACGGAATACCAATATAAAAACTATAACACATATATAATAAACAGAATACCAATGTAAAGCTATAACAAATATGTAATAAACAATACCAATGCAAAGCTATAACACATATGTAATAAACAGAATACCAATGTAAAGCTATAACACATATGGGGTTATCAGAATTGACATATTTAGCTGGCTCCTATAAGGTCTCCTACAGGACAAATGTACTTATTAATTTTTGGTAAAATTTGATGACTTTGTAAAACTAACAAGGCTAGCATCTCTTCTCAGGTAAGACCCATGAGGAAAAAATGAAAACTGCATTGCATATCTATTAGGCTATATAAACTTGCTTTTCAAAACTAAACCTTATGCACTTTATATATATTTTGCTTTATATAGCAAAGAAACAAATAGTGCACTCTATTAGATGAAATACTATTGTAAGCAGATAAGTACAGGGGAGGGCAAGTCAAATAAATGCAAAGACTGCCATTATTAGGAGAAATGTGGAGGTAAACATCATATTCAGGTAACAGAGAAATGGGGAGCTATGCATCATATTCAGGTAACAGAGAAATGGGGAGCTATGCATCATATTCAGGTAACAGAGAAATGGGGAGCTATGCATCATATTCAGGTAACAGAGAAATGGGGAGCTATGCATCATATTCAGGTAACAGAGAAATGAGGAGCTATGCATCATATTCAGGTAACAGAGAAATGGGGAGCTATGCATCATATTCAGGTAACAGAGAAATGGGGAGCTATGCATCATATTCAGGTAACAGAGAAATGGGGAGCTATGCATCATATTCAGGTAACAGAGAAATGGGGAGCTATGCATCATATTCAGGTAACAGAGAAATGGGGAGCTATGCATCATATTCAGGTAACAGAGAAATGGGATATATGCATCATATTCAGGTAATGGAGAAACAGGGATTTGTGCAAGATATTCAGGTATCAGAGAAATGGGGATTTATGGATAATATTCAAGTAATGGAGAAATCATGAGGTATGCACCATGTCTGGTTAAGACAGAAATGGTGAGGTATGCATAATAATCAGGTAACTATATCATAGCATTCAGGTGAATGTCAACTTGCTAATGGCAGTCACTGAATATGTATAATTCAGAAATGCATACAATTTTTGAGATGAACTACACTAAAAAGCTTATCTCAACACCATCATTTCTTAATGAGCAAGTGCATGACTCATGCAAATGCATAAGGACTAGTATTTGGTTTGGATGGCCAGCATGTTTTAGTGGCTACTGTGGAAATCAGTGTCTGCTATATTTTGGGCTGCTGCCCTCCAAATCACAGAAGAGTCCATCAATGCCTGACACACTATCAGCTCCTGAACAAGAACATAACACAACCTACCATGCAGCCGGAGACATCACAAAGAAGGTTGCAAATATGCACCATCCTCAAGTGACAGATCAAACAGGATGCATGAATTTTTATTTCTTATGTCTGATCTAAAATAATGTATTGTATCATATGTTATCACAAGTTTTACTAAGCTACTCTGTATAAGTTAGTATCTCTGATATAAATAATGTACTGTATCTTATGCTACTATTCCATATAAAGTATCTTACGTTACTATTGCCTGTAATGGAGCTTTTCTCCCCGGGCCTCTAATGAAAATGGACATATATCCAGCTAGACTAGCCTGGTCAACAAATGTAAAATAAATAAATAAAATAAATAAATAAATTGTTATGGGACCTGTCAGCATCTGAGTGGGAACTGGTTAGGAATTTTGCAGGGCCTGGCATCATGAATCCTACATCAGTTTCTAGATGTGATGCTGATGCTGTGGAATGTCATATTTGGTTTCCATAGACAGAAAAGAAGAGAAGAGAGAACTACCACTATATGGTTATTTCATGACATAGCTCAATTACCATCTGACGTCCTGGGGGCCAGTGACTGTACCCACATTGCTATTAAGGCCCTAATTTCTTCACATGGTTTCCTACATATCATCTGGAAGGGTTTCCGCTTCAGCAACTAGCAGGTGATGCACGTATTACACATAGGTTCATAGGTTCATAGGTTGGTACTAGGCTATCAGCCCTAGGGCCTATACAAGCCTAGCCATAACAATTCCCTGGCTATTTCTTCCCACACTATTTACTTCCCTGGACCCTGTCTAGCAGGGCGACTGACATGATCACCGGGGTGAATTTCCTTTCTCCCATCCAATTGTCAAGGTTCCTTTTGAAGAGGGCCAAAGAGGCACTCTGCTTGACATGTATGGGCAATCTATTCCAGAGGGTATTATATTCAAAATGTCTGTATACTATGCATATTGCAAAAGGTACTATATACAATGTGTCTGTGCACTAACCAGGAGCTCCTATGATATTAATATTGGGCATATGGCAACTTATATCAAGGATTCATCAGGAAGTCTTTCCTCAGGGTCATTTGGTGGGCAGTGCAGACAGTGTTAACTATAGAGGCCATTAAAGTCCAGAGCCATGAACATAAGCAGCAGATCCCTCATAATGGTGTTTTCTGGTATGTGCTGCAGGTAAAGCCACATATGCCTTACAGCTATGGCTGATGCCCCTAGCAGTAGTCTTCCACAGACAGTGACAAAGGTAGAGTACAACACCACACTGATGCAGACATAACACTTTTAAATAGCATGACTGGAGTGTTGAAGTCCCACATACACAGTATGAGTACATCTGGTGAAGTATAGTGTGCTTAGTCTTGTGCATTATGCCAAATACCATTCTGGTAAGAAAACCAGTATGGCAAGGAGAGGCAGCAGCACCAGCTGACACACTTTTTGCAGCAGTGAAAGCAGACCAGAGGAGCAGGGTAGGAAGTCATCAGAGAACACAGCTACAGCAGCTCCTCATGTAAGGCAGAGGAGGGTGCAATGCATTATGGGATTGGCAAGGAAGTGGCATGTGGTCTACAACTATGAGGAGTTGTGGCAGGACAAATGCAAACTACAGCTAAGGCTGAATCATAATAAATGCAGGTAGTTGAGTTGATTCACTGTTGCAGTCCTCACTTTTAGTATATCCTGTTGCAGGTTGACTGACTGGCTGGCTTAACATCCAGAACTTTAACTTCCCAAGAGTTTTGTCTGAGGCCAATCCACCAGAACAGAAAGACATCGGTGATGTAATATATGTATCTGCTGATGTCAGCTACTACTCTTACACCTTCCTCCCTTTACCCTCTTAGCTCTTGCTGGCCTCTCTCAGTTTCTGACAAATATGGTGGACAGTTTTTTTACATTTTCTCATGCCAATCTGGTTGATATGGGCATCCTGAGACAGTGTAGCAACCGCCTCTTGTACATGGACAACCCTCTACTGCTACCACCTAGGAACACAATTTGTGAGAGATGCAACTACATCAAGTAGCTAGTGTCACTGCTCTCTCCTACACAAGCCAGTATATCTGGCATTGAGAAGGTTTTCAACAAGAACACCACACCTCAAACACCACTCACATCTACAAATCCCCCCCCCCCACATATACGGAGGTCCTCAACACAATCATACCCAAAAAAAGAGACCCAGAGGTAAAAATACACTCGAACTCCACTGCGAACCACACTACAAACCACACATAGTCCACAAACCTGTGTCTCACAGCCACTAAGGCCTAAACATAAACCCAACATATTAGTCATAGGTGACTCCATCGTGAGACACACAGATGTGCCCCTCACCAGGCTGGATAAGGAGAAAATCACAGTTAGTTGTTTGTCGGGTGCCAGAATCTGCCATATCACCCATGCACTCAAGTCTCTCAACAGGTACTGTTACGACTCTGTCATAGTCCATGTTGGCATGAATGACTTGAGCCGTACTCCTTGGACTATATGTAGAGAGACATGATTGAGCTCGCTGAATATGTGTCCCAGACAGGTATGTTCCTAGCCTTAATCAGCATTCTACCATCACCCAGAATGATGCCTCGATGCAAACAGAAAATGATTGACTTTAACAATTGGCTTAGTTTCTGGTGGCATTCCAAGGGGATCCAGTACCTGACAGCCTGGGATGATATGATCAACAGACCACAATGCTTTGTCAAAGATGGCCTGCATCTGTCTCCCTTGGGCTTAATGCTCCTGGCAAAGGCTTTTGCCTCCCGCATAGTGCCTTTTTTAGGCAATTCCATGAGGTCAAATCTATCAACAAGAAAATTTCATCAAAACGTAAATTAAAGGTCATGTTTCTAAATGGTAGAAGTCTAAACATAAACATAAACATTACAAGCATTCTTAACCCTGGAAGATGCTGACATTTGTGCAGTCAGAGAAACCTGGTTCAAAGCTCTGAACAGCACCCCAGCCATACCTGGTTACTCATCCTATTATATTCAGACCCCCAAACTGTAGGCAGCAAAGCAAAAGGAGGTGGAGTTGCAATATATATGAAAGACAGACACACCTCCTGGCTGGTCAAACAGTATGATGCACAGGAAACACTCCAGGTGCAGTTAATGACTGACAAGACCCCTATTCAAATCATAGCTAGCTATAGCCCTCCAACTTTGACTCAAGATGCCAACACCACTAACCTGGAACTCTTCAAATCTATCAAGATTCAACCCTTTACCCTGATCCTGAGCGACTTTAACTATCCAACCATAGACTGGAAGAAATACTCATGCCAAAACACAAATGCCCAGAGATTTCTTGATTTTTTCAATGCAAATGCCTTGGAGTAGCTGGTTGACACCCCCACAAGAGGTGATAATATCTTGAACTTGTTATTACCAACATGAGTAACCACTGCAGCATCACAACAGTGTCATCATCCCTGGTAAGATCCGACCACAAAGCAGTCACTTTTAAAGTCTCCATCTCCCCTGACCCCCCCCCCTCACATCTAGGGTCAAAAAAAACTTCTCCAAAACTAACTACAACCTCCTGAGGGGAGGTATAAACAGATTCACAGCCCCCTCCACATCCACAGGAACTGGCAAATATGTCCAAACCTACACCAAAGTACTATATGAGCATTTAGACAGCTGTATGGAATCAGGAATACCCAACAGGATGAAATCCTCCTCCTCAAGAAAGTGTAAACCTGTCTGGTGGACATCTGCAATAAATAAACTCTATAATAAAAGGACAAAATTGCTGTCCATGACCAAGAAGGAGCAGGTGCCTAATTGGAAGCAATCTCTACTTATTCTGAGCAAGCAAATAAGAGCACTAGTGAAATCCTCCAAAGCAAACTTCGAGTCCCAACTGGCCACAACTACTAAAGACAATCATAAGGTCTTCTTCACATATGTCCGCAATCTCAAGGGAAGCACCCAGATCTGCTCAGAACTGGTGGTCAAGGACACCACATACACAAATGCTGTAGATATAGTCAACCTGCTAGAAGACAGATTCAGTGAAAACTTTACCTCTATGCCCCTCTCATCAGTAAAGCAGGACATCCCCACTACCTGCCCCTCTCCTCTTATCTATGGGGAACAAGTCATCAGCGCTCTCTCAAAGGCAAAAAATACAACCTCCATGGGACCCGATAACATCCCAGGCTGCATCCTACATGAAATCAGGCAGGAACTTGCAGCACCATGAGGCACCCTATTCAACCAAAGCCTGAGTAATGGCATTGTCCCTGCTGAGTGGAGGAAAGCCACTGTCATCCCTTTGCACAAAGGTGGAGAGTCCACTGATCCAGGAAATTATAGACCCATCAGTCTAACTACCGTGATCTGCAAGGCCATGGAGCAGATTATCATGGACCTCATTAACAAAGACATTGGTAACCTCCAGACACTCTTTCTCACACAGTTTGTTTTCATCAAGGGGAGGTCATGCCTGTTAAATTTGGTCAACTTCTTTGAGACAGTCACCAAGGCCATGGATGAGGGGAAGACAGTGCACACTGCCTTCGTTGACTTGACCAAAGCCTTCAATACTATTCCATACTCAGGTATAATAGATAAACTCTCTCAACTAGGCATCGATCCATATGTTACCAGATGGGTAGCAAACTGGCTCACTGCTAGAACCTACCTTGTCAAAGTAGGGGATGGCACCTCAAGCAGTAGACCAGCAAAAAGCGGTGTACCCCAGGGATTGGTCTTGGTGCCCCTGCTGTTTGTCATATACTTTTCTGAGGTGCAGGTCAAAGACATTGAGATATGGCTGATCAAGTTTACAGATGACTGCAAGTTGGGTTCCATCATCAATTGATGTCCCCACAAATTATCACATTGATAATAAAGTCCTAAGCATGCTGTCATTTGGGAGGGACTTGGGGACCCAGTTTGATAGCAAACTGACTTTTGACCACCATATTGCCTCCATTGTATGGAAAGCTTTCTACATGGTCTACCTTATTAGTAAGGATATCTCATCCAGGGCAAGGTGGTCATAACATCCCTGTATTCTTCCCTTATAAGACCCATTATTGAATACAATGCCCCTTTCTACATGTACCTTACAAAGCACATGCAGCAGCTGAAGAGACCACAGAGGTTCATCACAAGGAAAATCCATGGCCTCAAACATCTACCCTACACAGATATGCTAATGTCCCTGTCCCTCTACTCAGTCAACTACAGACTCCTCAGAGGTGACCTCTGTCTGGCACACAAAGCAATCTCATACCCTGCCTTGATGGGACTGCTGCATATCCTCAAGTGAAGCTCTACTCGAGTAACCACATGAGTGACCTCAACCTGGTCTGTGACATCAATAGGACTTGTGGGTGAGACAAATTTGTGTCCCAGAGACTCCCCCTTTTGTGGAATAGACTCCCTCTCCACGTCAAGCTCAGTACTTCATTAACCCTTTTTAAGCACAATCTGGATAACTGGATGGGGAACAGAAAATACACCCCTGGGATTCTACCTGTGTCCCTGCTGGACAGTGGCATAGTGTGCTGACTTGTTGGAACATGGGCTAAATTCTTGGTTAGGCTTGTAAGGGCCTGAGGGCCAATAGCCTAGTAACTTCCTAGGATCCTATGAACAGGTAGATGATGTAGGTTATCTGGACTGCAATAGTGACTCTACTTACACACCTACATTTATGATAAGTTGCAAACACAATTGTACAATGCTCTTCATAACATTGACTGTCATTATCCTCAGCTTTGGGAACATTCCCAAAGCAAAGACAGCATATGGAATGTAGACAGCAGGAACTAGGTGATAGGCCCCTGCTTGATAGATGCACTTAGCAAGCCATTTAGAAAGGGTCTGTTTGTTTAGTGTTTTTTCCCCTATTTATCCTTTGCTAAACTGACAGACAGCTGATCAGACTTTCAAAATTATTTAATTCTGTGAAAATAAAATCTCAGTTGTCTCTGCACATTTAAAAATGAAGGATCCTTTCTACTTTATTATGTAGCTTTGGAAAGAATATTGGCAAATTAATGGCTTGGTTGAAGGACAGTTCTGAAACTACCTTTGACTTGAAGGAAGGAATAGTACAAATAGATAACCATATAATGGCAAAAAACTAAGGAGGTTTCTTTGGCCACCAAGGACTGAAAATCAAAACTCTTTGAGAAAAGGACATAGCCTCCAAAATACCCTATTTTAGGATATAAACCAAAGGGAGAGAAAATTAGCTGACTGAAGAGGTATCAGGGTTAGATTTTCTACGAAATAGTTGAGATTCCATTGTTGAGTTATTTCCTTCCTAGGCAGTCTAAGATGAAGTGCCTCTTTTAAGTGCTGATAAAAAGGAAAACCTACAGTCTAAGGGGTAACCATTTGAAATGTTGGGACCCTCTAGACTGAGTCCCAAAACACAGAGACTGGATGGCTGGAAGAACAGCTGACATATACCAAGTCTGAGATGGTCATTTTCCAGAATATTCCTTTTTTTCCAAGGTATGGTGATCGCTGAGTTAGTATATATAAGTTCAGGGTGTTTATGGGGGGTTGCCTCCTTAGTTTGGAGGTGCAAGGGGGGTTGTCCCCTGCAAAAAAAGGTTTAAAAGAGAAGAGTGACGTTCAAGCTTTTATTTTTGGTTTTTCCTCGTCCGTTGGCACTGAGAATTATGAGTGCTGACATTCCGATAGGGAGCCATCTAGGGGAGGATTTATATTTAGAAAGGCTGACTTTTAGTTTGATTATGGAGTTGTTTGTATTTTGCATCTGAACCAACTCCCCAAGCTTTGTTCCTGTTTTACATAAATTGTCTGGTTGTATGGGGTAGCCATGGGGTAGTGCTGTTGTTTGACTGGGTGGGGCAATTTATTAAGTAAATTAAGACACATTTTGTTAAAAATGTAGTACAATATCATCTAGTGCTTGTAGTTTCTGTTGACTCCAGTTAAAATAATATAAATTAGATATAAATAGTTCATTGCTGAAATTTGATAGGTTGTGCTTAATTTTATGGAGGTGTTATTTAGTTGAGATGTTTGTATTTTTACATAAGTATGAAGATGGTGACTAAGGGCATGGTGCCAGGTTCAGTGATAGTTGAAACTGGAAAGTTTGTTGACCACTACCCAATCTAAAGTGGTACTTTTTTTTTTTTAATTATCAATCCCAGTTGGTGAGGAAATAAGTAAAGCCAAAGAAATTTAATGTGGAAGATTGGAATTCCTTGGTACTGATGATCAGTCTATGTTTATGTCTCTCAAGATAACTGTCTATTGGGGGATTGTGGTGGAAAACCAGGATAGTATGATTTCCAAAGTAGAGCACTTGTTATCCGGGGGAACGTACATTACACATATGCACTGAATTTGATGTGCATTAATGTTTTGGTGGGTTATCACAGTTTAAAATTATTAAAATATGGCACTGACCAAGGACCGGGGAAGATTAATAACAATGGAGCATATTGGTACAACCACTCTTTCTTCTTTGTATAAACAGTCATTCCTATTGATATTATATCAGAAGGAAGGATGTCAGTATCTTTTATATGTGGTTTTATCCAGATTTCAGTGATAGCTACGATGTCAGGGTTATGACGGACAACTGATGTGTGGAGTAATGTGATTTTGATGCAAATTCCATGAAGGTTCAATTTGATTAAGGTTAAGGTTTTATCCTCATTTTCCATAATATTAGTTGTTGTTTTGGAAACAGAGGGAGAAGTTGATGCATTTGGCTGTTGAGGTTGTTCTGGGTTGGGATGAATATCACCACAATGCTGTAGAGTCTGTACCATGAGTTGCTGGGTGGAAGTAGAAGTGGATGGTAGTTTTAATTGTAATCTGAATTTTAATTTATTTTGAGTGCCATATATGCAAAGATGTTTATATTTAAAGAACTGTATTTTAGAAGTATTAAAAATATTTGGAGTAGCAGAGGTAGTCGTAAGGTTGCAGTTTTGTTGGGGGAAGTTAGAGTTACAGGTGAGAATATACAAGCAGGTATAAGAGCATGAAAAGAGGAGGTATTGGACAGAAGGATGAGTAATATAGTTGATAGAAATGGTTGTGAGATCATAGTGAAGAGTGGATGGAAGTACTGGGAAAACGTGTTCTCTATAAACATTGTACGAGTGGGTAGTGGACAAGATGGATTATGGGAAAACATGGTCACAGTAAACGTTGTATGAGTGGGCAGTGGACAAGCTGGACTATGGGAAAATGTGGTCACAGTAAACGTTGTATGAGTGGGTTGTGGACAAGATGGATTATGATGCTACAAGGAAAAGGAATGGTAATGGTTAAGGTAAAATGGTGAAGTAGGAATGGAGTAAAAATGTAGTAACATTTAACATCACCTGCATTTCCTTTACTTTCTGGGCTTTCTCTATGTAATCCTGTAATCACACTGACCAAAATCACACAGGTATAAAAACAAAATTCACTTTCTACAAAAAATAGAATGTACTTATAGTAAGCAAGTAAACAGGCAAGTCCCTCTTCAAAATATCATGAATGAAAGCGTCATTTATATTTGCACACAATAATGCAATCATTGATAAGATCATCACAAATGGTAGAACTGGCTTAAAAAATGTTTGCTTATGTTTAGCAGACAGAGATCTTTACCACTTTCATTTAGAGAGTTTATAACATATTCCACAGTAGACACTGAGGTTCTCCAGCACTAAGAAAAATACCATAACCCCCACCTGGAGATGTAAGTCACATTACTCAGCTACCGGTGTCCTACACCACTGTCTGTTTATAACAAAGATGAAACATTCAACTATTCATGAAATACTACTATTTAGAAACTAGTATGTTCACATGCCCAATAACTCATTCCTGTATTTGTCCATATCTTTAATGGCTTTTTAAATTATGTCCTTCATACAAACAAATAATATCCTCCCCATATTGGAATAAAATACCACCAGTGCTAGAAATTCTTGCTCTGTGTATTACAAAATGGCTTATTAGTAAGTGTTACAGTCAGAGCACAAACAGCTGCTCAAGCAATAACTTTACATTACATATCAGTAGCGTCACCTCCCTTTTGTGCCAGTACCTCCTGCTGTCAGTATCTGCATAAAATGTTTGCATGTGTGTCCTGCTAACATTCCTATACACTCCTTCCTGCACTATTTTCTTACTGCTTCCCTCCCCCTCTACTCTTCTTATAGACGTGCACCTACCTACAAAAAAATACCTTTCTTCCTTGTCCTCTTGTATTGCTCTTACCACCCATTCCCTTGTCTATATCCCTCTATATAAACAACAGTAATGGTTCCGTTGCCGAGCTGACTGCTCTCGTTCAACAACTGAGGAGAGTAGATGATTTAACATAGAAATGACATACTGCAAATTTTGTGGAGCATTCTGTTTCAACAGCCAGTGTAAGGGCTGAACAGCCGTGGCATGTGGATTTATCTTATGCGTCTGTTTCTGTAGGTCCACTCAGAATGTAAGTGAAAATATGCAAAAGCGAAATACTAATAATGAACAAATGAGAAGTAATATGGTCAAACAAGTGCTGAAAACGGTAGTGATTACACAGGAATTCTGCTGTTAACTGAATGATTAAGCATGCCTGTTAATTTGAATACTAATAATGGGAGTGTGTTACCACATACTGGTTCGGACAACAATAGAACTGGGCAAGAAAATATTGTGTTTAACTTAAAAGTGTTTGACCAAAAACTTTTCAAACTTAGGAAACTGCAACTTGAAATTGCATACTTCAGGGAATGTATTTATAGATGGCATATACCACAAGGTCTTGGGCAATGGAGATTTCCTACAGGCTTAGTAAAGAACTTACCTTTCCATCTCGAATTACTGCAACTATTTGATACACAGGGCTGTGTGTTCCTCGAGTTGCTCATCAAACAGTATGAGGGACAGATTGTAGTGCTGAGAAATGATTTGACAGCATTAGAAAATTACATTAAAACGGACACGGACTTTCCTAGGTATAAGTATGAATTTTCCCGGATTTTTACCAGCATTAACAGCACTTTGGTGAAATTAGGGGAAGTTAAATGAAAAAACTATCTAGAGACCAATGGGACTATAGTAATGGGAAGGCTTATGCACTCCTTCCCCCCAGAATATCAGAATGTATACAACAGTGAAAATATGCACCTAGTTGACCAACAAGACAGATCGAGCTCTGAGGTGGATATAAATGAGCAGACGGAAGATACCCAAGTGCAGGGTGGAGCACAAGCATTGGTGAAACATAGTGACCATCTTAGAGACCAGCAGAGGAATGTTAACCAACCCGGTGACTAGGGTTTTGAGTGGGGCAGGAAAAATGGACAAGAGCAACAACAGGGAGGTACAACAACCAGACGATGTCAGAAGAAACAGAATCGGAGACGGCGTTAATTGTGGATATACAACATGATGACAGAAGGAACGAATCCCCAGAGAGAACAGTACCTAAGATCTTGATGAATTCTACTGGGGATTTTAAGATTTATAACTATTCTTCTTATGATGTCCCAAGTGAATTGATTGATATCTTAGCAAAAGGATTATCTTTTGTACCCAATGTATGGGCGGATATGCCTAGGACTTTACTGGACTTACGGATATTCTTGTGTAAGTTGAATTTGACTGTTATTTTGGGCAACAATGGTTATATTAACCAAGACTGTAGAGTGAGTAGTATTTTTAATCCACCATTACAGACTACCCTAAGCCTTTTTGAAAAAATATTTGAGATGGACATTAGGGCAGCCTTAAATAATCCTATGTACCCCTGACCAGTTTGAATAGCATGGATAGTGATAGAGAAGCTTTAGAATTCTTGAAACTACAGGGCGTAAGAGTAATGAAACCAGATAAGGGGATGGGTTGATTTTTATGGATGATGATGACTACAAGAACAGAGTAAAAAACATACTGGAAACAGAAGCTTATACTGGTGCATCTAAGAATGAAGTAAATATAGCTTATCAGAGAGTTAAAACAATAATGAATTATTTATTTCTGGAAGCTACTATTGATATTGATACATTTAACTATTTAAATATGACAGCACCTAGGTATCCGGTTATGTTTGGAGCACCTAAAATACACAAGGATCTAGGTAACCCACCCCTCCAACCCATTGTGGATGGTAGGGGGGTCATTGACCTATGCCTGTGCTAAGCTTCTACACTACAAACTTAAGAAATATCTGAATGGAGAATCACATATATGTTCTGATTCATGGAACTTTGTGGAAGCTATTAGTAATTTCGAATTTGTTGAAACGTTTAATTTCCTTACTATTGATGTATGTGATTTATGCACAGTTATACCCCTGGAATTGGGTATCTCTTGGACTAGAGAATTTTTATTTAAGAAAGGGGTAGACTCTGAAGAAATTAATTTGACCAAATGTTTGTTGGAAATTATTCTCTCCAACAACTTTATTTGACAATTCTTTCTACCTTCAGAAAACGTGTATCACAATGGAATCACCATGTGGGAGCAGTTTTGCCAGTTGTGTTATGGCTCATCGGGAGCAGGAATTACTTTTTCCAAACCACATGTTTAAAGAAAAGTCCATGGGTACACACGATACCTGGATGACATTTTTGTCATCATTAAAGGTGATAAGAGGGTGGCAAATTAATTTGTCAATGAAATCACTTCATTAACAAACTGTTTATGCATTACATCATCGTTTAACACATCCTCTATTCCTTATCTTAATTTGAGACTAGCCTAGGATAATGTCAGTGGTAGATATATTGCCAACATCTATAGAAAGCCAACATATTCGAATAGCTTCCTACATTACAGCAGCTCCCACCCCAATCACCAAAAATGGCCTGTGATAAAGGGGCAAATAGAGCGGCTAGAATGGTGACTTTGGATGATGATTATTATCAGGAATGTGAACTTTTAAGACAGATGTTTATTAAGAGGACATATTCAACAACGCTGGTGGATGATGTCATTAAGGAAGTCACCATAAAAAGGAAGCAGGGTACTTTGCAGCATTATTAAATCGGGGCACTGTCACTATTAGGTGCCAAACACCAAGTGAGTCAGTACAGGATGTCACTATAGGACATAATATGTCCAATACTAGCTTCAATTTGAGCTTCATTACTCCATTTTCAAATGATGCCAGGACACTCAGGTACATTTTGATTAAAAATTGGGCTTTAATAAATGAAGATACTGGAATTAATCAGAAACTGAGAGACACACCTAGAATTAATTTCAAATGTGGCTTGAATCTGAAAAACCTACTAGAGTCTAGAAGGAAATCTTACATAGGGGTATGAAAAAATGTGAGCACTGCCACTATTGTAAATATATAGAAATTACTACAAAATTTAAAATAGGTGGCAATATTTTTAACATCAATGGGAAATATACATGTTAAACAAAAGGTGTAGTATATTTGGCTCAATGCCAGTTATGCTCAAGTTTCTATATAGGAGAAATTGAATGTTGTATAAAACAACATATCTATGAACATCAGTGCAATATATCTAAATCCAATCATAACAATGCCCTGGCTGGACATGTTATGGAGTACCCTGAACATGAATTTCAGTATATGCTTATTGATCAAGTACAACAAGTCATGGGGGGGAGCTTGGCCATTAAGGTTAAAGGAGAGAGAATTATTGTGGTAACTAAGATTAAATGCTGAAGCTTCCCCGGGTCTAAATGAATACAGTTCCCTGAAGTGTGTATTAAAGTTAAAATCACTAGACAGATAATAACTGTGTTTTGTGTGTATGTGTGTGATGTGTGTGATGTGTGTGATGTGTGTGTGTGTGTGTGTGTGTGTGTGTGTGTGTGTGTGTGTGTGTGTGTGTGTGTGTGTGTGTGTGTGTGTGTGTGTGTGTGTGTGAGTTTGTGTGTGTGTGTGAGTTTGTGTGTGTGTGTGTGTGTGTGTGTATATGTGTATATATATATATATATATATATATATATGTATATATATATATATATATATATATATATATATATATATATATATATATATATATATATATATATATATATATATATATATATATATATATATATATATTATAATCACATTTAATAGCAAATTTTTTTTATTTTATATTTTAGATGCAATCATAACATTTGCATTGACAAGTGAATTTTATGTGAAATGCAGCTTTAAGAATCACAGGAAGTGATGTCATGCTTACATATGCTATTTAAACTTGTGTGAATGAATGGTTGATGTCTGAAGAAGTTTACTGACTGTAGTAGACAAAAGCGTTAACAATAAACATGTTTGTTGGAACTATCATCATCTTTGTTTTGTTTTTGAAGTTTGTTTTAATATCTAGTTAGTTTTATTGATCTGTTTGACCAAAGCACAATGTGAATATGAAGGTCCTAGTTCAAATCTTAAAGAGCCCTGAAATGAAGTTTAAATGACAGTGGTTATATTTCTGAAGGGAAATGACATGATTATTGGAGCACCTGGTTATAATTAACACAGTGCTGCATCCTGCAATGGGAGTGTCCAGTTACAACTAACACAAAGTAGCAAACCACATCACTAGCACCCTGATATAACTAACTCAATGCATCAACCTGCTCTGGGAACAGCGGCTTATGAATGAAACACAGTACAGCAACCTGTATTGAGAGCACCTGGTTATAACCAAAATACTTTATGCTGCAGACACTGTAACCACCCCTCAAGGGGAAACAATTTATTAGAAGTTTGGTACTTGCAACTAATGTGAATAGACTTCTTCAGATATAAAGCATATTTACACAGTACTAAATATATACCTTGAAAGAACCATCACATGACCAAGGAAAGAATCAGAAGTAAATAATTAAGTTCATATTAAAAGTGATAGAGTCCATTACATAAACATTCATAATAAATAAATAAAAATGCATAAATAAATAAAAGAAAGATGTAAGATTAACCTATTTAAAATCTAGTTAAAGACTGGCTGCACATAATTCCAACACAGTTAATAGGTATACAATTGCTAAGATTACAGGGAGCATATGTATTCCCTGGCTCTGCTGATGCAGCAGTTAGCATTGTTGCCTCACAGCAAGAGGTTCTCTGGCTCGATTCTCAGCTGGCGCACCTTCTGTGCAGAGTCTGCATGTCCTCCCTGCGGTCGAGTGAATATTTAAAGACATGCAGGTAGGTGTATGTGTGTGCATGTGCCTTCTGTGAAGGCTGGGTGCTGGGCTGGCAACTTGACAAAGTAAAAACATCACTGTCAATTAATCTGCAGACCGGTGATCTGCTGTGGCAACCCCTAACTGGGAAAAGCCAAAAGACATTGCTTTTTACAAGGAGGATACATATTCAACTTTAGTTGCCACACTAGTTCCTCATGCTCAACACTCAATTCTCAAGAGCCACCATCTTCTTTTCTCCCACCCACTGGATTTTTTTGAATGTCTTTCTAGACTGAGACTAAAAACATTTTAAAATCTATTACATTTTGTTCCCTATCCATCAGTTACTTCTTAGCTGTCTTCAGTTAAGAGATAATCAGGGTAACCACTCTATGTTTAAACTATCAATTTCTTTTAAAAATGAGTTGTGCTTGGATATAATCCTGGATAGCCTGATCATCTACCCTTTGACAAGGCCCCTCTTTCGCCTCACTGGGTGACTTCTGGAGTAACGGAGATATGAATTTGAAAATGTGGGTTTTCTATAAATGTTAGAGGTGAATCTCTGTTCATAGTTAAGTGAATATCTAAGTAATTCAAATTTTCCCTGGACTGAAGGCAAGGGAATTTTTAAAACACTATTAATATTGTGCATAAAATGTAAAAACTACTAGTTTTCCACAGTGTCTTTCCATGCTATGCAGATGTTGCATATAACTCAGACATATAAATTCCAACAATTAACATAATCTGATATGAAAAGGAAATTCTACTCCCAAAACCATAGTACCAAATTTGCATACACAAGGACGTAGTCAGTTCCCATTCCAACCCCTTGGGTTTGTTGGTAGAATTCTCCTTTGAAATAAATAAAATTATTGGAGAAAGCCAGTTCCATACATTTGCTTAAAACAATGATGCCACCTGAGGTTAAAACAAAAATCACACCTTAATAAAGCTTCTGTAAACCACTGTAGCCCTTCAACATGAGGAATAGTTGAGAATAAGTCAATCATATCTATTGTTAACAAGATCAGTTTGTCACAGTATTAGTCACTCTTTAAAGTCCCCGTAAAATCCCTTGAGTCTTTTAACTCATAACAGAATTTGTCAAAAACCATTAGACTTTAATTCCTCAGTGTAACAAGTGCACTCACCTAACTTCTAAAAAGATCGCACAATAAAGGAGAATCTCATTTGAAGAGGAACCAAGAGCCGCCGTGTCATTTTATGATTATTCAGGAGAATCTTTTGCAGCATTTTGAAAAATAAAAATCGCTTAAGATCTATGTTAAGCTCAGAGTTTGACCTGCTAGTTAGATTAGCTTAAAGCCATTCGGCCACATGTCTGAATTGGTTTGGGGGTATCAGTACAAGATACACGCAAGGGAGAGCCTTGGGGTACTGCTCGGATCATAGGAGCTTCCAGGTGCTTGGACGCAAATTAGTGCAAAAAATCAAAAAAACGTTTAACATCAGGATCTAGGCATACAACATTAGGGGGATGTATTTCCATAAGAAAAAGATATCTGATTAAGGTGAGAGACAAAAAATATAAGTAATGGATGAGAAGTCGAACTACAACTTTGAAAACTTAAACAAGCTAGACAAACAAATTAAGCACAGTGTGAGACAAGATCAAGAAAACTTTGAAGAAAATGTATATAAAGATATTGAGCATAATAGGAAACATTTTAACAGATACATAAGATGTGGAAGGAGTAAAGACATACATATTGATAAACTGTGTATAGACTCTAAAATTTATTCTCAGAAATAACCGATTATAGATGTATTTGCAAAATCTTATGCAAAACAGTTTGTCTGCACAAACGGGGTGATAAGTTGTCCTAGAGACATCCAAGTAACCTCAGATACTGGAATCAATTTAGATTATATTGAAAAAAAACTGTGCAAACTGGATCCAAGCAAAGTGCAGAAAATAGACGAAATTAGTAATAATGACCTGAAAAGTACAAATATGACTCTGCCATTGTCCATGTTGGTGTGAATGACCTCAGATGTACCTCCCTGGACTACATAAAAAGAGACATGGAGGAGCTCACCGATCTTGTAGCCCAGGCAAGTATGACCCTAGCCCTGAGCAGCATCCTGCCATTGCCTAGAGTGATACCACAGTACAAGGACAAAATGACTGACTTCAACAATTGGCTAAGCTGCTGATGTCATTCTAAGGGGATCCAGTATCTGTCTGCCTGGGATGACATGATCGACAGACCACGATGCTTTCTTTGCCAGAGATGGTCTGCACCTGTCACCCTTGGGATTCTGGATAATGGATAAGGTTCTTGCCACCCCTATAGTGCCTTTTTTAGGCAAGGTTCAAATGACAAACTCACCACTGTAACAAGTACAAGCAAGCAAAATTTGAGGGTAATGCTGCTCAGTGCTAGAAGTCTAAACCTCAAATGCACTCACTCGAGGCACTCCTTAAAATGGAGAACATCGACATCTGTGCAGTGACAGAGACCTGGTTCAAGGCTCCAGAGAGCACCCCTGCATTACCAGGCTATAATTCATACCACACCTTTTGGCTACCTAACCTGGACTGAAACACTAAAGGCAGAAGCATTTTCATATTCATTAAGGATATCCACACCTCCAGGCTAGTTTCTCAGCATAATGCATCCGAGATTATCCAAGTGCAACTAACTCTGGGTAAGACCGCAATCCAAATTGTACACTGCTACAGATCCCCGACCATGCCCCAGGATTCCCATTCCTTATTTCTTGATACACTAGAAAATATTAGGGTACAACCTAAGACCCTAATAATGGGTGATTTCAACTACACCACCATTAACTGGGAAAACTACTTATGTACCAACTCTTTTGCTCGTTTCCTGGAATTCATAAATTCCAATGCTTTGGATCAACTTATCAACACCCCCACCAGGGGCAGCAATATCCTAGGCCTGGTCATTATCAACATGGGCAACCGGTGTTCCACACCAGAGGCCAATTCCTCATTGGTCAGATCCGACCACAAGCTAATCACCCTAGACATCCACATCCAGCCCCCATCCCCACTCCCGTTACGGAAATCACCATAAAAAATTTCTCCAAAGCTAACTTCATGCTTCTTAAGACAGAAGAGGCAAACTTCATGAGACCCATGCAGAAGGACAATAGAGATATGACTGCTGAATCCTACACAAATGCACTTTATAACAACTTACACGAGTGCATGGATCGTGCAATCCCTAACAGAACTAAGATGCTATCCTCCAAAAAAAGGAAGCCAATCTGGTGGTCCCCTGCCATAAACAAACTTTACAGCAGAAGAAAGAAACTGTTGCAAAAAAAAGAGTAAAATCCCATGATTGGAGAAACTCCCTGGTCAGCCTCAGTAAAAAGCTGAGATTCCTCATAAAATCCTCCAAAGCTAGTTACGAAAACAAAATCGCTACTGATTCTAAAGACAACCACAAAGCATTCTATAACTATGTCACGAATCTCAATGGCAACACTCAGATCTGCTCTGAGTTACAGCACAATGGCACTAAATATACAGGACCAACTGATATGGCCAACATCCTGGCAGATAGGTTCAGTGCTAACTTTACCCCCTCTCACCCCCTAAAGGGCCCATCTCTATACGGGAAGAATGCAAAGCTCCTGTAATCACGGCTGCACAGGTAAAAAAACACACTCTCCAAAGCCAAGAACACAGCATCCATGGGACCTGAGAATATCCCAGGCTGCGTTCTACATGAACTACAGAACGAACTGGCACCCCACCTAAGTACCACATTCAATCATAGCCTCACCTCAGGCTTTCTGCCCACTGAATGTCACACAGTGATGGTTATCACACTCCACAAAGGGAGAGCCACCATGGACCCCGGGAACTACCACCCCATTAGACTGATGAGCCTGATCTGCAAGGCTATGAAATGTATCATCGTGGAACTTATAAACAATGAAATTGGTAATCTCCAAACTCTGGACCCCACCCAGTTTGGGTTTCTAAAAGGTAGATCATGTCTTCTAAACCTGATAGACTTCTTTGAAGTGGTCACCAAAGCGGTAGATGAGGGTAAGGTGGTTCACACAGCCTATCTAGATCTTGCCAAGGCTTTTGTCACCATCCCCCACTCTGGAATTATAGATAAACTCCCTAAACTAGGTATAAATCCCTATGTCACAAGATGGGTTACCACCTGGCTCACTGGCAGAACCCACACTGTGAAAGTAGCGGACTCCAAATCTGACTTCAGACCAGTGACAAGTGGAATACCACAGGGTTCAGTCCTGGTTCCTCTCCTGTTTGGTATCTACTTCTCTAAAGTACAGGCTAACACAGAAGGCCTTTGGCCTATGAAATTCACAGATGACTGCAAACAAGGAGCCATGATCGAAACTCCTAACAATGTGGACATCCTACAAAAGGGCCTCACTGAAACAGATGTCTGGTGTCAAAGCCATGGCCTCAAGCTCAATGCCAACTAGTGTATTGTCATCCCTTTTGGTAAAAACTCTGTACGCATGAACTACCACATAGGCAGTAGTCTACCTAACACTGAAAGTGTGATAAGACACCTTGGGACACAGGTGGACAGTAGTCTCTCCTTTGATAATCACATTGCCACAGTAGTCAGGAAATCCTTCTACGTGGCACCTCATCACAAAAGGTTTCTCATCCAGGAAAAAAGAGGTCATCGTTCCCCTCAACTCATCACTCATTAGACCCATAATAGAGTACAATTCCCCTTTGGACTGTACCTCACAAGACATCTACAACAACTAGAAAGGCTTCAGAAATACCTCACAAAGAGGATTACTGGCCTCAAATAGATGCCCTACGCATACCATCTCAAAAAACTTTTGCTTTACTCCGTCGCATATCGCCTACTCAGAGGCGATCTCTGCCTAACATACAAAGCTATGTCAAACCCAGAGCTGCTGGACATGATCCACTTAAAGAAATCACAATCCCTCAGAGCTACATGCTCTAGAGACCTAAACCTTGTCACCACAATAAACAGAACATGCTGGAGGGTAGATTCCTGTCCCAGAGACTTCCCATACTCTGGAACAAACTACCTATCTATATCAAACAAAGCTCCTCATTAGCACTCTTCAAGAAAAATCTTGATGATCAGATGGGAGATTGGAAATTCATCCCAAGGATCACTTCTGTGGCTCTGCTCGGCAATAATTTTCTTTGGTGGCGAAACCCAGGGTACCTTTTTGGGTAGGCTTATATAGGCCCTAGGACCAATAGCCTAGTACCTACCTATGAACCTATGACTGTTTGAAAACACTTCAGCAAGAACTTACAGTACCATTATATTTATTCATCACTAGGTCATATAAATATGGGCAAGTTCCTCAAGATTGGAGAGGTGCTTATTAAACCTGTCTTTAAGGGAAAGAGCAGTAGAACAAACCCAGAGTTGTATAGACCCTTAAGTGTATTTTTATGTTGGGGAAAAATAATGGAAAAGGTAATATTGGATAAGTTCCTGTCAGAATTGGATAGGCTGGTACTCAAAACCATATATCAGCATATGTCTGTTGAAAATAGATCTATTACTACCTGTAACTTGATGTTCTATAACAACATAATAACAGCTATTAATGAAAATCTGTGTTGTGATGTAATGTGTATAGATTTAACTTCAGCATTTGACAGGGCCATAGACAAAACACTGATCTATAAATCAGAACAAGAAGGTATCAATGTGCTCTTGATAAGATGGATAGCTGTGTGGCTTACAAATAGAACATGGCAAGTATCATACAGCAACTGGACAGGTGAAATTCTTGGTTACAGTTAGGGTGTCCCAGAGGGCTCTGTCCCAGGCTTTTACTTGTTTAGATTGTATCTTTCAGACCTATCTTTTTCATCTGAGGTGTTCTACAGTCCATATGCAGATGACCTGACATTGGGTAAGATGATTGCATGTGTTAAAGACAAGGCATGTCTGCAAAATAACTTGACTAATTGACAATTTGGGCACAGGAGAATAATATGCTTATAAATACATCAAAACTAAGCATATGAGATTTGGGAGACATAAATTAAAAGGTGAATATTTAATACAGCACACAGTGATTGAAACTGTAGATTCATTTAAGGACTTGGGTATATGGGTAGATCAAGCTTTGAGATTTTCTAATCATATCAACCAATTGGTTAATGATAGTTATAGAACTACAGGTTGTGTAAAAAGATTTATAAAGTCTAGGAAATCAGAAATGATGAAGACATTGTTTGTTAGTTTCATTAGAGTCAAATTTGAGTACGGAATAGCAATATTTATTTATTTATTTATTACCTTTGTTAACTGGGAAAGTCCACTGGGCCAGAAATTAGCTCATTTTCAGTGGAGGCCTGGTGAGAAAAGCTGCACAAAGATACATACAGAGAAATAAAATCACATAGACAGAAAAACAAAAATCATGTAGTACAATTACATTTCATGAATTTCTGTAATAGAAGCAACAGGGCCTGAAAAAAAGAAAAATGCAATCACTGACATGTAGAAGTAAAGACATACGTATATTTCAGAGTAGATATTTGTGATTGCTACTTACATTGTTATATATGGTATACTCAGGAGAAGATTAAGCAGAGTGAATATAGAAGGGAATATAAGTGTGGAGGTAGGATAGGACCGATGAAAGTGACAGGGAAGCATTAAGTAAACAGAATGATGGAAAAGATGTGATAGTTAGAGGTATAGCATTGGGAGGAGAAGTTAGGAGTTGTGCTTGTGTGTTTGAGAACAGGAGCATAGCTATTTAGAGGAGAGATGCAGTTTGAGGGAGTTTTTAAAGGAGGTTATGTTGCTGATTGCTCTTGGTGAAGGAGGGGGGTTTATTCCATGCCTTAGATACATGGTAGGAAAATAACAGCAACAAATTACAACAGAAGGAGGAAACTGATGCGAAATAAGGTGAAGTCCCAAGACAGGAAAAACTCCCTTATCTGCCTCAACAAAAAGTTGAGATCCCTCATCAAATCTTCTAAAGCTAGGTATGAAAACAGAAATGCAACAGATAGTAAAGACAACCACAAGGCCTTCTATAGTTATGTAAAGAATCTCCACGGCAATACCCATATTTGCTCTGAGCTACTGCACTATGGCAACTCCTATACTGAGCCAACAGATATTACCAGTATACTGGCTGACAGATTCAGTGCCAACTTTACCCCTCTCTTCCCCCCTAAAGGACCAATCACAATACCAGTAGATTTCCAGGCACCCAGTAGTACTGCTGCACAGGTTAAAACAGCACTATCCAAGGCCAAGAATACAGCTTCTATGAGACCTGACAATATGCCTGGTTGTGTTCTACATGAACTGCACAGGAACTGGCACCTCACCTGTGTGCCCTGTTCAGTCATAGCCTCACCTCAGGCTTTGTCCCTGCCGAATGGCATACTGCTACAGTCATCCCACTCCACAAAGGTGGAGTGACTACAGACCCTGGGAACTATCGCCCCATTAGCCTGATGAGTCTGATATGCAAAGCCATGGAACGCATCATCATGTACCTAATAAACAAGGACATAGGGAATCTCCAGACTCTGGATCCCACACTGTTTGGTTTTGTGAAGGGTAGATCATGTCTTCTCAACTTGGTTGACTTCTTTGAGTCAGTCACCAGAGCTGTGGATGAAGGCAAGGTGGTTCATACAGCCTACCTTGATCTGGCAAAGGCTTTTGATACCATTCCCCACTCAAGTATCATAGAAAAACTCACTAAGCTTGGCATCAACCCCTATATCACTAGTTGGGTTGCAAACTGGCTCACAGATAGAACCCACAGTGTGAAAGTAGCTAACTCCAAGACAGACTGCTGATTAGTCACAAGTGGAGTCCCACAGGGTTTGGTCCTGGGTCCTCTCCTGTTTGGTATCTACTTTTCTGAAGTCCAGACCAACATGAAGGGACTCTGGTTGACAAAGTTCGCAGATAATTGCAAGCTGGGAGCTATTATTAACTCCCCGAGTGATGTTGACATCCTATGGAAAGCCCTCACAGAGACCAATGACTGGTGTCAGAATCATGGCCTTAAGCTCAATGCCAAAAATGTGTCATCATCCCTTTGGGAAAAACCTGGTTCCCTTGAATTACCACATTGATGGCAGTCCATTGAACTCAGAAGGCATTATAAGAGATTTGGGAACACAGGTTGACCTCTCTTTTGACCACCACATTGCCACTGTGGTCAGAAAGTCCTATGTGGCACATCTCATAACTAAGGGCTTTGCATCCAGGAAGAAAGAGGTCATTGTCTCCCTCTACTCTTCCCTCATTAGGCCAATCATTGAGTACAATACCCCATTTGGCATGTACCTCACTAGACACCTGCAACAACTGGAGAGGCCAAAAAAGTACCTCACAACGAGGATCCTAGGCCTTAAATATTTGTCCTATATGGACAGACTGAAAAAAAAACTCCAACTATTCTGTGTCTCATATCACCTACTTAGAGGTGATCTCTGCTTGACTTACAAAGCCATGTCTGACCCAGCTCTGTTAGAAATGCTACATCTAAAGAAATCCCAATCCCTCCACACCACACGATACAGAGACCTCAACCTCATTACCACAATTAACAGAACATCCTGGAGGGACAGGTTCCTAACCCAGAGACTGCCCATGCTACGGAATAGAGTAACCATACATGTCAAACAGAGCACCTCACTGGCCCTCTTCAAGAGAAATCTTGATGAGTGGTTGGGAAACAGAAAATTCACCTCGGGGATAACTCCAGTGGCTCTACCCGACAGAGGCACTGGGAACTAAGGTTGGGTGGCACTATGCCAGGGCAATCCTATGGCTAGGCTTGTAAAGGCTCCAGGCCCACTAGCCTAGTACACACCTATGAACCTATGAACATTTGGACAGCAGAGAGCTTGTGTTTCTCTATGGATAGTAACATTTTGTTTTCGGACCTAAGGGGCCGGCTTAGATGATATATGGATAGAATGGAAGAGAGGGAAGGGCAAGTTTCAGGGTGGTAGATGAGCTGGTGGGCTGTAGTTAATTGCAAGAATGTGAGAAAGTGTTGGGATTCTAGCCAATTATGTTGGTGCAGACAGGAACAGTGATGGGTAAGATATTTAGCATTTGTGGCAAATTGGGCTATTTTGTTATAGCAAGAGTCTAGTTTTGTTTGCAAGGAGGACTGTAGTTTTGTGTGGATGGGAGCACCATATAGAAGTGTTGGAATCAGGAAGGATGAGGCCAGAGGCTATTTAGCAGAGTGACTGAGAAAGTAGTTGTGCCTGTACGGGGCACCTAGCTTTTGATGTTTTTTTATGTTACTATAGATGTGAAGGTCGAATGTTAGTTTATCATCAGTGATGACACCTAGTAATTTGGTGCTGGGGACAACTTCAATGATGGTGTTATTTTGGGAGTGAATGGAGAATAGTGACCTGTCAACAGACCTAGATTTTGTGGAGGTAAATATTAAAAGTTTTGTTTTAATGGGGTTGAGGGCGAGATGGTTCTAGGACATCCAGGTTTCAGTGGAAGTAAATGCTTCTTGGATAAGATGCAGTAAGGTGGAGGCAGATTTAGTAGAGCAGATAATTGTTGAGTCATTTGCATATTGGATGACTGTGCTACGGAGGAGACAGGAATGAAAGTTATTGACAAATATGCTTAATAAGAGGGGACCCAGTATTGAACCTTGGGGGACACCTGTATTTGTGGTTATGAAAGGGGAGGAAGCATGCAGCCATTTCGTAGATTGTTGCCTGTTTCTGGAATAGTTAGTAAACCATTGTAGGGTATAGGGAGCTAGTCCGAGATTAGTGAGTTTATTAAGCAGGAGGGAGTGTGATATTTTGTCAAATGCCTTTGAAAGATCTACAAATAATGCTGAGACTAAGCATCCAGCATCTCGCGCTCTGTTTACTGTGTATAGGAAGGAAATGAGGCCAGTGTTAGTACTACGTCCGGGCCTAAAGCCATACTATGTCCGGGCCTAAAGCCATACTATGTCCGGGCCTAAAGCCATGTTGAGTGGGAGAGAGGATTTGGTGTTGTATCAGATGACTGAGGAGCTCTGTATGGATACATTTCTCTAGAACTTTTGACACTGGGAGAGAATGGCAATAGGGTGGAAATTTGAGATGTCAGAGTTATTGCCGCCTTTGTGAAGTGGTAGAATAAATGCTTTTTTTCCAGATATCAGATATGCAAGATTCCTGAATGGATCTGTTTAGAAGGATGCTGATAGGATATGTAATGGAGGAGGCTGAGAGTTGTAAGTTTTCAGTTGGTAAGTTATCCAGGGCATTGGTACGGGGTTAGAGTTTTAAAAGTTTTTTGATAGTGGAAGTGGAAATGGGTGTAAGTGTGAAAGAAGGTAGAGAATATGGAAACCTTATAAGAAAACAAGCATGAGTAAACTGGAAAGAGTACAGCAGAAATATACCAATGGTATCCATGGATATGAAAATTTAACTTATTATGAAAGACTAAAATATCTAAACTTGTACAATGTCTCTTATAGATGTCTAATAGGATATCTTATTCAGGTGTATGTGGCATTTAGAGATAACTACGTCTGGGAAGTTTTGGGGTTATTAAAAAGATGCAGAGAATCATCAGACAATCTATGTAGAATATTCTATAGGAATGAGAAGTGTACTAATGGGTTCTCTTTGACAGCAGCTGATACATGGAACAGACTACCAAATTACATTAAAGCAAGTACTACTTTAGATATTTTTAAGAACGGCCTAGACACTTATTATGGGGACTAACACAATAAAGCATTCCTGCACAGGGAGTCCTTGCTTCTCATGAACAAAATGCACAAACCTTCACTGGGAAAACCTAGTTATAACTAACACAATGCAGAAGACTCTCCAGACAGCACCTGATTATAACGAATACAATACAGCAACCTGCCCTGGTAACACCTGCTTATAACTACAGCAATGCAGCAGCTTGTACTGTGAACACCCAGTAATAACTAATGCAATCAGCAACCTTCTCTCGATATACCTAGTCATAAATAACATAGTGCAGAAACCTGCATTGGGAATAACTAATTACAATTAACAGCAACCTGCAACATTTTTATTTATTTTAACATTTGTTAACCAGGTTAGTCTGTCTGGGTTCTTAGAAGCCCTTTTTCAGCAGAGACCCGAGGAGAAAAGCTCCCAAAAAAAGTTTAAGTACACAAATAGTAAGAACAAAGATAATAAACACAGATCACATTTTAAGTATACATACTTAAGTAATTACATAACATGCAATAAAGAAATATATAGAATGGATAGAAATACAATACAGTACATATATGGACAGTTTCACATAGTATGGCAAGAAACTAAGCAGAAATATGGTAAGACGAAGGTCAATACATTCCTGAACCAAGGTACTTATAATACTTAATAAATAAATTAAAGAACAGTAATAAGGGATTATGGGAATTGAGTGTAACATGAGCTAACTAGTATGGAATATGACGGAAAAAAAATGTGTAGGTAGTAGTAAGAGAGAGAGCTAGAAGTGATAGAGTGAAGTTATCCCTGAATGTTTCTTGGGTATTATTTTAAAGCATGAACATATCCAATTTGATAGGGAAAAAATGTAAGCTGTTTCTTGAAGGCATTTTTGTCTTTAAGTAGTCTAAGGGCTAAAGGGAGTGTGTTCCAATTGTTTGCAACTGAGTGACAATAGAGTATTTTCCCAAAGGTTTTGTTTGGTTTATGAACTTCAAGAAAGTATTGATTAGTACTTCTTAGTGGGCATTGAAGAGTATAAAGTGTCAGAGAATTTGCAAGGGATGGGCAGGATTTAGGATTGTTTAGTATATGGTGGGCTATAAGGAGTTGGGATTGAGGCAGTAAGTTGGAAAATTCAAGTCAGTGTAAAGCCTTTAATGAGAGGCAGTGATGGGATTTGTAAGGTTGATTTGCAGCAAATCTGGCTACTTTGTTATTTGTGGTTTCTAGTTTGGATATTAGGTTACTCTGTAGATGGGTAGGAATAGGTGAAGCATAGAGTAGGGATGGTAGAAGCACGGATTGGGCAAGGGATGGCCTGGACCCACAGGGAAAAAAGTTTTTGTGACTGTACAGCAGACCTAGTTTTTGGTGTTTTTTTTTTATTGAGCTATGAATGTGATGGCTGAATTTAAGTTCATCATCAATTATTGCTCCAAGGAAGTTTTGTTTGGATGTCAACAGAAATTTTAGTTCCATTAAGGGATGTTATGGAAAGTTCTGTTTTGCATGTTCCAGATTTTTAGGTAGGAAAAGTAGTAGCCTAATTTTGCTCACATTTAGCAGGAGATGGTTGGATTATAGCCATTTTTCAACTGAGTGGAGTGAGTTTTGTGTAAGGGATTGAAGGTTTTCTATGTTGTCAGCAGAGTTGATGATGGTTCAGTCAACAGCATGCTGAATAAGATTGGATTGGGGGCAGGATGAGTAAAGGTCATTGGTAAATACATTGAAGAGGAGAGGGCCCAATATTTATCCTTGTAGGGACCCCTGTCCTAACTGCTAGAAAGGGGGAGTAGGAAGAGTTCCATCTAACAGCCTGGTGTCTATCAGTGAGGTAATCACAAAACCAGGAGGTGGTAGAGTTTGAGAAGCCTAGGTTGGAGAGTTTATGGTGAAGTATGGTATGAGATACTGTGTCAAATACTTTCGACAGGTCCAGAAAGAGGGCTGATGCTATTTTGCTATTATCCCTGACTTGATCAATGTTATTAGTAAAGGATACAAGAATGGTAGCTGTGCTATGTGTGGGGCAGAAGCCATGTTGAGTTGGTGTGAGTAGGTTTTCTTGTAGCAGATGATTAAGTACTTGCTTATGGATACACCTTTCCAGTATTTTGGAGAGAGGTGACATTATGGCAATTGGTCTGAAATTGGTTGGCTCAGTGGAGTCTCCTCCTTTATGAAGTGGCACTACAAAAAAATTCTTCCAAATTTCAGGGACTTTGCCTTCTTTTATGGATCTATTAATCAGGACAGATATGGGGTAAGCTAGAGATGTAGCTGCATGTTTAAGGAATAATGAAGGAAGGTTATCAGCTAAGGGTGAACCAGGTTTTGAGTTTATTTAAGAGCAAAGTGATGTAAGAGGTGGGAACAGGTGATAGTGAGAATGAGAGTGAGGGTGAGAGAGGTGAATCAGAGGTGAATGAAGATATAGATGGATAGAAAGAGGTGCAGGTGGAAAAGTTAGTTACAGTTAAGTTTACAATGATTTCAATGAAGAACTTATTAAGGAGGGTTGCTATTTCAACAGAAGTCTTGACAGAATAAGGTGTGGGTGGGGTAGGAGTATCAGGTGAGAGATGTTTATTGATAGAGTTCCAGAATTCTTTAGGATTACTGTTGGGGTTGTTAAGTGAGGATTGGTAATAGTTCTTTTTATCAAGATTGATTTGTTTCTTAGCTTTGTTTCTAAATTCCCTGTAAGAGATAAGGTTGGAAGAAGTATTATTGCCTTTCCAAGTTTTCCAAGCTTTACCTCTGGTCTTCACAAGTGTAAGGGTAGTTTTAGTTAGCCATGGGGCATATCTGAATTTGATGCAAGTTTTCCTAGTGGGGGCAAGGGAGTTGAGGATGGATAGAAAGGTGTTGTTGAAGTGTAGGACTGCTTCATCGAGAGTGAGATTAGAGAGAAAGGACCAGTTTATAGTAGAGAGGAGGTGATTTAGTGAGTCAGGAGAATAGCTAGATAGATCACGGGTCACCTTATATTGTTGTGCTTTATGCAGGTGTTCAGAGTTTCTGAGAACTAATAAAGGTAGGTGGTCACCTAATGTGTCTGGTAGAGTGGTTCAATTGTGGTAATGTTGGGGTTGAGATACTAGTATCCAGTCAATAAGTGAACCAGTAGAGGAAAATTTATGAAGGTGGATAGGGGAAGAGATGAGCTGTGTGAATCCATACTGGTTTGGAGAGGTAGAAGGTGGTTCTTTATTAATCTGCAGCCAGTCAATATTGACATCTCCTAGTATGATGGTTTCATAAGGGATGGTTTTAGATATCCAGGATAGAAAGTGTTCTAAAATGGGGACATTATTTCCAGGAGGGATATAAATTCATGCAATGGCAAGTTTCTTATGGTGGCTAAGTTTAAAGTCAGCTAAAATTATCTCAACTAGGAGAAAATCAGATATGGGAAAAGAGTAGGGGAGACATGATTGTGACTCCCCCTCCTCTTTTTGAAAGTCTGTCATGTCTGAGGATATTGTAACTAGGGGGAAGAATTTCAGAATTAGAAATACTTTGTTTTAACCAAGTTTCACACAAGGCAAGTATGTTTGGATTATGTTGTGTGATCCAAGCATGAAATATGTTGTTTTTTTAACTATACTTTGAATATTTATAGATGAGAGGGTGAGTCTTTTTTGGGGAATAGTATTAGCAATGGATGATGGAGAGGTGGAAGAGAGCACAGAGGTGGTAGTGGTATTCAAAGTATTTTGAGGAGATTTGTTAGGACCTGGGTTGGGGTGGAGTCTCCTGACAGTTGGATAAAATGAAATTGATTATTGGAGAGATTGGGTGCATGTGTGGATATTTGTTTTTGTGTTTGACATGCTGTTTAGATGTAATAAATATTTGAATTTATGTGTGGCAATAATGGTGAAGTTAGATAGGGAGGGGAAATGTGAGTAAAGGTAGATGTGTTGTGGTTTGGAGATAAAGTGAGTGTGGGTGATTTGGTGTGTATAACAGTAGTGCTTTGATAGCATTTGAGAACTGACAGAAAGAGTAATGTAGTTGAAAGGAGAAGGAGAAATAATATATTAAGAATAGTAAACATATTAGTAATTAGAGTAGTGTGAGATAGATGAGATTGTTAGTTCACAGGGTGATGAAAGACTATAGGAAAGGTGTAAGAGGGTGAGTACTAAGGGGTGGGGTTTTAAAGAGGTGTGGGTGTGTTGTGTTGTATGATTGGCTAGTGAAGTGGGTGGAGGAGGTGTGGTTAACTATAAAGGAAATTGAGTTAGGGGTGGGCGGGAATGGGAGCAGGGTAGAGGAGCGGACGACGCAGGCCGCACAAAACCAGATGGAACTAGCCCAGGAAAAACAATCAGCCAGGTTACTTCAGGTATGCTAGTTTGCAGCACTTTTACTGTTTGCAAATAACTTCTGTGTCCCTGGGTTTGGTTGTTATTAGCAAATGTGTAGGTTTTGCTCTAACTGGTTTCCCCACTCAAATAAACTTTTTAAGTTGTTTCTAATAAGGAGTAACAGTCACAACCTGTATGTTTGATTTATTTTAAACATGCTCAGTGAGACCTAAAAGCAGCTGGTGATTGATTTAGAAGTAATGCTGCCACCTAGTGGTATAGCTTGAAACCAAGTTTACACTGGAGGGTCAAGCTTATGTTAGCTTATGTTAGCGAGAGCTTATGTTATGTTAGGGGTGTTATTTGCCACAGGATAGGTGCCGTGAATTCTGTTCAACAATCTGCACTGGGAGCCCCTGGTTTTAATTAGCACAATGCAGTAACCTGTACTGGGAATATCTGGTTATAGCTAACACAGTGCAGCAAACTGCACTAGGAAAACCTGTTTATAACTAATATAATGCAGCAACCTGTATTGGGAGTACCTGTTGATGACTATCACAAGCTGGAGGTTTGTGCAGGAGGTTAAGCATTTGAGCTATAATTCCTGTAGTACAAGGTTTGATTCTCCCAGCCCTCATTTGCCTACTGTGTGATTTTGAGAAAATCAATTATCCAGACAGTGCTTAGGGCCAACTAGGAATTTGGGCTAGACTCCTTAATGGTCACCAGGACTGCAACCCTAGCAGCTACCTAAGAACCTATGAACAATGCAGAAACGTGTACTTTGAACACTTAGTCATAACTAGGACAATGCAGCAACCTGTATTGGGAATATGTGGTTACAGCCAATACAATATAGCAACCTGCACTGAGAACAGCTCATTATAACTAACACAATGCAGTGACCTGTACAGGGCACATATGGTTTTAACTAATACAGTGCAGCAACCTACACTAGCAGCACCTGGTTATAACAAACACAGTGCAGTCAGAGACCAGCTGACATAAGGGTTAAGGTCTTCGCCTCACATGTATAAGGTACAAGGTTCAATCTTAACCACCAGCCAGTGCCTGTTTGTTGTTTGCATGTTCTCCATGTGTCTTTGTGGGACTCCTCTCACCTCCCAAAAACATGCCGAGTGTATTCACCTCAAACTCACCAAAGAATGGAGTTGTGGGCAGCAGTACAGAGTCTAGATGGTGCCCTATAGGGGTCGGGTTGTATTGGCCAACCACTCTGAGCATAGCTGTGGTGCAAAGTGTCCCCTAAATAGGAGTACATGGGTCACAGACTGCTCCATGCAGATGTATAAAAATTGCTTGCAGATTATTTGGTTACTGGCTGGCTGTTGTGCAGTTCCCCATCTTGTGTTACCTGGGACACCTCTACTGAGTGAAAGCTGGATTTAATATCATTCAACCTGTCAAACACAAACAAAATTGCAACACAATGTAGGTTCACTCACATGACATAGCTTGAGAGTGGATGATATGATGGTAAGAAGGAGGCTGAATATCCTATGCACTCAGGATCTAAGATGGAAGGGCAGTACAATAAAACTTGGCTTGGGATCCAGGATACACTACTCAGGAAGAAGACAGACTAGAAATGGTGTAGGAACTGTGGTAAGGGAGACATTTCAGAAGGCATTGGGGGATGTCATTTGAATTAGTGATAGACTCATGGCAATCAGACTCCAGTGTAAGAATATGGCAGTATTCATAATCCCAGCCTATACTCCACAGCAGAGTTATGATAGTAAAGAAAAGGGTGCATTCAGACAGCAGTTACAAGATCTACATGATAAAGCAAGACATTATGAATTGTTGTTAATAATGGATGACCTGAATGCACAGCCCGTGACACACAAAACACCACAGGAGGATTGCCTGAGTCAATATGGGTGGAGCAACAAGAATAATATTAAAGAGAGACCATTATACTCCTCTTGCTGGAAAGTTGCTTGATGGTGGCCAACATATGGCTCAGCAAGAGAGACAGTTACAAGATCACATACAAGAGTAGCCAACATGTAACTCAGGTAGACTTCTTCTTAGTAAGAAAAGTTCACAGGGGAAAAATCGGTGATTGTAAAGTTATCCCCGGTGAAACAGTCAGCCCACAACATAAACCACTGGTTGTCACAATCAGCTGCAAGCAGCAGTCACAGAAGAGTCTGAGGTCAACAAAGACCAGGCAGAAGACCTGGAAGTTGATAGGACAGAAGGCACAAGAGTTCAAGGAATTACTCAGGTGTGTAGCAGCTCAGGAAGAAAAGGAAATAGGTCGATTTGAAGAAGAATGGCAGCTTCTGAAAGCAGCGTGTGGAAAGACTACAGAACCGATTTAAAGCCACATCAGGCATAGACGCAAGGTACATCAGGAAATCAAAAGAAAAAGGAATGCAGCAAAAAGTAGGTGAAAGAAAAGATGAACTAAACTAAGAAAGAATGCTGATTGGCTAATAAAGATGCTAAGAGAAGGGTTGCAATAACAAAGAGCAAGGCATCAGAGGCTCTCTGCCAATCGATGGCACAAAGAAACACTATCAGGTTGCAAGACAAAGACAGAAATTAAAGAAAATAGTCAGGCACTCTTTATAAGAGATGCCAGCAATAAACTGCTCAGCAGACTACAGGACATCAAAGACAGGGGGAAGAAGTACTTCCAGCAGCTTCTGAATGAAGACAACTCCACAGAAGTTGTACTGCCCCAGACAGAGTCTACAGTAATCGATGAGGAGGAGCCCACCCTATAAGAAATAAGAACAGCACTAAGGAAAATGAAGTCAGGGAAAGCATCAACTCAGATGACATCACAACAGATGTGATAAAGATGTTGAGTGAGATGAGCAGAAATAGCTCCTGAGGGTATTCATGACTGTATGGAGAGAAAAGTGTATCCCAGATGACTGCAGAATGAGCATACTCATGCCAGTGTGTAAGAACAAAGAGGACATTCAATCTGTGAGCAGTACAGAGGTATCAAACTAATGGCATATGCAAGAAAGTTCTGGAGACGGTGCTTGAGAAATGAATATGCAGACTAGAAAAAAGAAAGATGAAAGATGAGCAGTTCAGATTCAGATGAGATGCTGCATGATCAACTTGACATCTGCAGTGAGATGGACAGTTCAAAAGAAGCTAAAAATGAGGAAAGACTCCAAATGGGCATTCATGGACTTGGAGAAAGCATATGACAAGGTCCCAGGAAGGATGATTTGGACAGTCTGCAGTAGCACAAAGTCGTATAAACATTGGTAAAATTAATGCAGGCTATGTGTAAGGACCCAATAGCTGAAGTATGAACAGTATTCTGACTTGCTGATGGGTTCCCAATGGGAGTGGGTGTTCATCAATGTTCATCTCTGAGCCCACTGGTATTCAGGTGTTCATAATGGTGATGAATTACATTAGCAAACAGGTCAGATGGGACTGAGGGACTGATCAACAATGTTGCAGTATGCAAATGATGTGGATTACAGCAAAAGATAGGGGAATGGAATCAAAAACTCAAGGCATATTTGATGAAACTGAGTATAGATAAGACAGTTGTAATGGCAGCAAATGGGAGAAATCCAAAGAAGCTGAGAACTGAGATAGAAGGGAAAATAGTAGCACAGGTTAACTGCTTCAGTATCTGGGAGGGGTGGTTGAGTAGAAGGGAACTCTGAATTAGGAAGTCAGCACTATAATCAGAGGGGCTGCACCCAAATGGTACAGAATACCAGGGTAGTGTGTGGCAGATGAATGCCAAAGAAGCTGAAAAGTAAAGTGTACAATACAGGGGTATGACCGATACTACTGTATGGTACAGAAATCTGGGCAATAAAGGTAGAGCAGTTAAGGAAAGTTAGAGGTGATGGAGATGAACTGCCTGAGACAGATAGTAAGATGCACACTATGGGACAGAGGATGAAATGAAGACATCAGTGCAGAAGCCAACATAGCTCTAGTTGCAGAGAAAGTCAAACAGAACAGATTATGGTGGTTTGGGCATATGTGCAGAAAAACTGAACAAAATCTGATGAAGAAGATTTGGGGCAGACAGGAAGAAGGCAAGAGGAATGATTATCCAGCAAAGAAACGGATGGATTGTGTGAGCGAAGACCTGCAATAGTTGGGCATGAAGGCAGGAGAGTGGCAATGAATCGAAACAGATTGAGACAGCTGACACTACACCCTGATCCCATGTAGGAAATGAGAAAAAGGGCATTGATGATGATAATGATGATGAAGATGATGATGATGAAGATGATGATGACGATGATGGTGATGATGATGAATTCAGCACTTTCCAGTGGGGTCACCTGGTTATAACTAAAAAAATGCAATAATCTGAATTGGAAATATCTGGTTATATTGCAACTATCTGCACTGAGAGCACCTGGATACAATTGACACAATGCAGTAACCTAATTTTTCGATTTGAGGCCCCCCCCCCTTTGCCCCTTTTTATTCAGCAGGTTTATGCCCTTTGTACTCGTACTCTTGAAGGACACATTAAAAGGTGGTGTGTAGTGGTGCCATAGCATCATATATACAATCCCAAATAATACACCCTGCCAAGAGCTTCACCACTATAAAATAGGCATAGTACTCACTTCAGCATGCATCAGGGCAATTTTGTTTGTACCCATGCTAATAATCCCTCCCCCCTTAAATAGTATATAAAAAAATCTCACCTAACGCCTTCTCTGCCAGCCCTCCAGCTCACAAAGTCATTTCCCGAACCTGGGTCACAGATTACATATTTGGACACTGTTTTGTGGCAATGGGCTGTCATAAGTTATTTTCTTTCATTAAGTTTGTTATATTTGCGAATTATGTGAACCCACTTACCAAAACTGCCTCTGTCAGGACCAAGTTTGGACCATTTTCTCATTAAGTTATTTACTCGGAGTTACAGAGTAAGCAAAGGAAAACTTGAGTGAATCAAATTCAGAACAACAGGATGAACCTTATACCCTTAATCATCCTTTCTAAACTGACAATTTATCTGTATCTTTCATTGAAAACCATTTACACCCCTTGATGTTCATTTCAAACATTTTAAGCATTATGGTAAGTTATATTCTTTATCCTCTTAATTAAACTGACAGAGATTTTCCTTGATGTTCCCACCTGCTGTTAATATTTCAACTATTCTGACTTTCTTCAACGACTTGCTTGGCAGTAAGAACTGACTGTCTATTAGATTACATTTTTTGGATATTTTCTCACACTGTTTCCCCCATTCCCCAGGTGTGCAAATGTAAAGCTGCACCAAACTCAGTATAACTGTGATTATTCCTTTGTTTCAAACCTGATTAGCCCCACTGCCTCCATAATGGAGTTAAAAATACCTGAAAGCATTCATATCTCTCAGAAAGAAAGGGGTAGAGACAAGGTAAAATCCATGCTCAACCCAGTTTTCATGCTAGTCAGATTACTGCCTTCTCTGTGGTATCACAGTTAGCATTGTTTGTATTGTTAACAGCTGCTAGGAGTCAGTTAATAATCTGTCACATTCCTGGATGTTGTACTGCAGTCATACCTCTCAGCTGTCCAGATTTTTGCAGAATGTCCATATTTTTGCCTCATGTTTTTGGTCTATACCTCATAAATTTGTGGTTTTCTGGGAAATCACTGAGGAATTAAGTCATTAAATTATGACATTCATTTGAGTTTCAGATTTTGTATCATTTAGAAAATACATGTTAATGCACATTCTGTTGTTCTAATAACTTTTTTAAGTTTATAAGAGCAATATATAAAATCTGTCCATGTTTGGATGCCTTTGTCCCCCATTACTTTAGGTTTTGTCCATATTTCTTGTGGTAAGAGATTAAGAGGTATGGCAGCAATTGCTTGGAGCTCAGAGTGAAAGAAAATTTATATGTAAGTAAAATATTTTAAATTGAACAAGTAAAGCAGTTTTTGTATTACTTTGGTTAAAATCATTCTCTTACTTTAACCATAGATTAAGTACCATGATAAAGTTACTCTAAAATAATAACACTGTGTGAAGTATATCTTTCAAAAAATCATGGGTTTGAGTGGAACAAAACATCCCATACAAAAGTGCTGTAGGTGAGAAAATCTTTGAGGTAATACTCAGAGCTGCTCAAAGTTAATCCAGAACAACACTTACTTGTTGCCTGAATACAAAGCCTACATCTTAGTGGAATAATCCTTCCCTATCGCCCTCTAACTTTCCTCAGCTTTGTAGTGCACCCATGCCACTCCCTCTGAATGCCTCTTATTAGGACATGGGTACTCAAGGCAAGGCAAATCCGGGGAAGTGCCCTGCCCTTGCTGACATGCTAAACTTTCACAACCCTAAAAGGGAGCTATGTTCATGTATCAAAAACCTGATTGAAGTTAATCCATGCAATAACAGTTCTGGGGAGGCCTTATTCTCCCATGATGTTACCAAAGCATGGAACACCCTCCCACCTGAACTCAGGCTACAAAGTCACACAGGCACCTTTAAAGGCCTTCTTAAATTATACCTCAATACTAACCCTCTCTGCAACTGCAAAGACCCCCCCTTGAAGACCCACTTTTCCATATGTAAGTGACCCGTGGAAGCCTTTAATGCATACACTATACTCTCACCTGAAATGTACTTTTTGTATATATTGCAAATAAAGGTACTACTCCTGAGTATCTTATTGTTCTACATAATTGTTTTTGTACTTCATTGTTTCTCTTATCTTGTATGCCAGTTTTATTGTTATCTAAAGCATGTATGTACACTGTTATTTCTTTGGAGCTTTTCTCCCCAGGAGTCCAGTGAAAAGGACACATGATGTCCAGTTGGACTTATCCTGGTAAAATAAATGTTAAATTAAACAAATAAATAAATAAGAGCGCTTGCTCTATGGGTCCTGATAATGTGTTAGGCTACCTTCTTAACAGCACCAGACGCTGTCTGATTAATTTGCCTCTAAGCATTTTCAACCTCAGCCTTTCTACTTGATTCATGCCAGATGAAAGGAGAATTGTGCTAGTAAAAACATTCCAGAAGGAGGGATCTGGTACTGATCCAGAAAACTATATACCTATGAAGCTTGCCAGTCTTATCTGAAAAGCAATGGAATGTACCGTTATGGAACTTATTAATAAGGACATAGGTATTCTACAAGCCATTTACCCAAGACAATTTCAGTTTGCTAAAGGCAGATCCTGCCTCTAAACCTGACAGGATTCTTTAAACATGTCACTGATATATTAGACTCAGGCAGATTGGTTGACACTAATTACCTTGACCTGGCCAAGGCTTATGATACCATCCCACATTCTGTCATTAGGACAAGCTAATCAACTAAATGTAACACCTTATGTTATCCAGTGGGTAGCAAAATGGATAAGTTACAGAACTCAGTCTATTAGTGTGAGAGGCGCACTGTTTTCAAAAAGAGTAGTTACCATTGATGTTCTCATGGGATCAGTCTTAGGTCAACTTCTCTTTGGGATTTACTTTTCTGATGTCAAGGTTGACATCAAGGGCATATGGCTGACCAAAGTTTCAGATGGCTCCAAACCTGGAGCTGTCATTAACTCCATATCTGCATTCCAAATTTTAATTCTTCAGGAAAGCCTAACATATACCACTAAGTGTTGCTCAATCCACTGCCTAAAACTAAATGTTCAGAAATGCATTACTGTGTCATTTGACAAACCTGGACAAGGAACTACTACACAATAACACTACTTTGAATGCTGGCTCAGCCATTAAGGATAGAGACACTTTGAATGACAATGGACTATCCTTTGATCACTATGTATCTTACTATTGTTAGGAAACCCTTTTACCTTGCCTGACTAATCACCTGGGGGACTTATTCCAGATATAAGAAGCCATTAGCCTCTCTACTCTTCCCTCACCAGACCCCACAATAGACTTTAATGGCCCTTTGATATGTACCTGTCTAAGCAAATGATGCAGTTTGAGACATTACAGCATTTCCTTACTAAGAATATGAAGGGCATGTCTTCTTTGATTTATCCAGACCACCATAAGGTGCTCTCTCTGTTTTGTTTTTAATAAAGATTCTTAACAGCTTATGTTTCTATAGAGCCTCAAAGAATCCTGTCTTATGTGACTTCCTGCATATATGAAAAATTTTATATATATATCTATATCTATATATATATATATATATATATATATATATATATATATATATATATGTGTGTGTATCCCAGAGAATCTCCATTTCATTGAGTAGATTTCCTTTGAATAAAACAAAGTAGCTCACCAACCTTCTTTAAGCATAACCTAGACGAATGGCTGGCAGCTATAAATTCAGCCCAGGTATGTACCCTCAAACCAGCATTGAAAGGGGTCAAAGTTATGTATAAATTACTCATGCCAGTAAGTGCATACAATATGGAGTATTGTAGCAAGGTTCTTAATGGTTATCTGGATCAACAACCTAGTACTGACCTATGAACCTATGAACTGAAAAATGATTAGCAGTGTAGGTGTGAATTATTTATTTGGCAGTAATGCATAGTCTCTTTTTTTTCTAGTCACAGGACAGAAATGCAATTGCGTACCTGTGAAGGAAATACAACAGACACTAGTGTGAGAAATGTACTGAATTTAATGCCTATAAATGTGATCCATTTAGACACCTGGATTGCTTACAATAAACTGAGGTATAGAGAATATGTAGCTATTAACTCATGTTGCTATTTCATAGTGAAACATGCCTAACAAGATATAGATACAACAGATAAATCAACAAAACATAATGATTACTACATATGCATACCTGTACATAATACAGCTGCATCACTGGTGTGCAGATCAGGAGGTCCCAGCAGTGTCAGGGGGCAATGTGACAGATGAATCTCATTTCCATAGCAATTAGCCTCAAACCACACAGGGCCGTTTTGTCTTAAATATTCTGAGCTGTTATAGGCTGCTAGTGCAAATCCATATTCCAAACTCTTGCACAATACCTGTGCATCATTGATGTCCCAGTGCCTTCCAGAAATTGTTCCCCAGGTACTCTGGTTAAAAGAGTATATCTCCACTTGGCCACCAGTGTATTGACTGCCTTCTGCTCTCATTCTTATTTTAAACGATCCGAAATATTCTCCTGTTATACAAATAAATATTTGTCAGAGCTGCAACTTAACATCACACAGGATATAACAGTCATTTAATCACAGCTTTACACACAATGAGTTACTATTCTGAAGAGTATTTTAAAGTACATCATAGGTTATTTTATTAAAATATCCTACTCCTCAAACATCTTATTCTGCCCCCTCCTGCTCCTTCTCACCTTACACATATACTTCATTTTTCTCACCTTACACTTTTCCTTTTCCTAAATACTACATCCTTAAGCTATATTACTCCACCACATCTACACATGTATATATCATTTGGCCTATGCCTAGCCAGTAGGCTAGTAACTTCCTATGAACCTATGAACTTTAGCATATATAGGCAAATTCACTTACCTAGATAGGAAATGTATTAAATAAATAAACAAACAATCAAACAAGCAAACATTTATTGGGATTTTTCTATCATGGGATAATAGGATCTTAGGAAGTTACTAGGCTATTGGCCCTGAGACCCTTACAAGCCAAGCCAAGAATTTAACCCATGTTCCAAAAAGTCAACAGAGACAGAGGTGGAACCCCAGGGGTGTATTTTCTGTTCAACATCCAGTTATCCAGGCTGTGCTTAAAAAGGGTTAATGATGTACTCTGCTTGACATGGAGAGGGATTCTATTCCACAGAAGGGGGAGTCTCTGGGACACAAATCTGTCTTGCCAACAAGTCCTACTGATGTCACAGACCAGGTTGAGTTCATGCATGTGGGTTATTCAGTAGAGCCTGACTTGCAGATATGCAACAGTCCCATCAAGGCGGGGTCTGAGATAACTTTGCATGCCAGACAGAGGTCATCTCTGAAGAGTCTGTATGAAACCAAGTAGAGGAACAAGGCTTTTAGCCTATCTGTGTAGGGTAGATGTTTAAGGCCCTGGATTCTCCTGGTGAGGAACATCTGAGGTCTCTCCAGCTGCTGCATGTGCTTTGTGAGGTACATGGCAAAAGGGGCATTGTAATCAATAATGAGTCTTATAAGGGAAGAATATGTGGTGCTGCAGTGGTAGCATTGTTGCCTCACAGCAAGAAGTTCTCCTGTTCGATTCTCAGCTGGAGTGCCTTCTGTGTGGAGTCTGCATGTCCTTCCGCAGTCGAGTGGCCTTCGAAAGACATGTGTGAATGGGCATGCCTTCCTTGAAGTTTGGGCATCGACCTGGCACCTTGGCAACGTAAAAATCTACTACCAATCATTAGCGGACTGGAGTTCCACTGTGGCGACCCCTAACCGGGAAAAGCCAAAAGAAGAACATAAGGGAAGAATACAGGGATGTTATGACCTCCTTGTCCCTGGCTGAGATACCCTTACTTATGAAATGGGCCATGTAGAAAGCTTTACATGACACAAAGGCAATATGGTGATCAAAATTCAGTTTGCTACCAACCTGGGTACCCAAGTTCTTCACAACTGACTGCGTGTGTAGGACTTTGTTATTAATGTCATCATTTCTGGAAACATCACTGTCCCCAAAGGGGATGATGGTGCATTTTTTGGCATTCTGTTTGAGGCCATGTTTCTGGCACCAGTCATATGTTTGGGTGAGACTGTCCACATCACTTGGGGAACTGATGATATCACCCAGCTTGCAGTCATCTGCAAACTTGGTCATCCATAGCCCACTGGTTTTGGCCTGCACCTAAAAAAAGTATATCCCAAACAACAGAGACCCCAAACCGATCTCTGGGATACACCACTCATTGCAGGTCTACTGCCTGAGGTGGCTTCCCTATTTTGACTAGGTGGGTTCTGTCAGGGAGCCAGTTTTGTACCCATCTGGTAACCTATGGATTGATGCCTAGTTGAGAGAGTTTATCTATTTTACTTGAGTGGGGAATAGTACTGAAGGCTTTGGCCAGGTCAAGGTAGGTGCTGTGCTCAGTCTTCCCCTCATCCATGGCTTTGGTGACTGTCTCAAAGAAAGTGACCAAATTTAACAGGCATGACCTCCCATTGATGAAACCAAACTGTGTGGGATCAAGTGTTGCCAATGTCCTTGTTAATGAGGTCCATGATAATCCAATCCATGCCTTGCAGATCGGGCTAGCTAGGCTTATGGGTCTATAATTTCCTGGATAAGTGAATGCTCCACCTTATTGCAAAGGGATGACAGTGGCTGTCCTCCACTCAGCTGGGATGAAGCTGGTACTCAGGCTTTGGTTGAAAAGGGTGCCTAATGGTGTTGCAAATTCCTGCCTGAGTTCACGTAGGATGCCTGGGATGTTATTGGGTCCCATGGAGGCTGTATTTTTTGCCTTTGTGAGGGCAGTGATGACTTGCTCCCTAGAGATAAGGGAAGGATGGCAGGTGCTGGGGATGTCTTGGTTTATTGATGGGGTGGGGGGACAGAGAGGGGAAGTTTTCACTGAACCTGTCTGCCAGCAGGTTGGCTATATCAATGGCATTTGTGTATGTGGTGTCCTTGACCACCATTTCTGAGCAGATCTGAGTGCTTCCTTTGAGACTGTGGATATATGTGAAGAAGGCTTCATGACTGTATTTAGTAGATGTGGCCAGTTTGGACTTTAAGTTTGCTTTGGAGGATTTCACTAGTGCTTTTATATGCTTCTTCAGACTAAGGAGAGATTGCATCCAATTAGGAATCTGCTCCTTCTTTGCACTTGACAGCAACTTTGTCCTTTTATTATAAAGTTTATTTATTGCAGACATCCAACAGACAGGTTTATTCTTCCTTGAGGAGGAAGATTTTGTCCTGTCTGGTATTCCTGATTCCATGCAGCTATATAAATGCTCATATAGTACCTTGGTGTAGGTTTGGACAAATGTACCAGTTCCTATGGGGGGGGGGGGCTGTGAAGCTGTTTATACCTTCCATTAGGAGGTTGTAATCAGCCTTGGAGATGTTTTTTGTTTGACCCTAGCTACGGGTAGTCAGGGAGAGATGGTGACTTCGAAAGTGTCTACTTTGTGGTTGGATCTTACCAGGGAGCATGACACTGTAGGGATGCTGTAGTGGTTACTCATGTTGGTTAATACCAAGTCCAAGATATCACCTCTTGTGGGGGTGTTGACCAGCTGGTCCAAGGCATTTGCATTGACGAAATCAAGAAATCTCTGGGCATTTGTGTTTTAGCATGAGTAGATCTTCTAGTCTATGGTCGGATAGTTACAATTGCCCAGGATCAGAGTAAAGAGTTGAATCCTGATAGACTCAATGAGGTCCAGATAGGTAGAGTGGGCATATTGAGTCAAAGTTGGGAGCCTGTATATCACAGATTAACAGATTATCAATATACAAAAGGGCCAGATACTGTAATAACTTGCTTTGGTCATCTGGTCTAGATGAGGTACTATGCAATATCACACACTGGGAGGATGCCAGTTTTGACTATGGTATGTTCTCGTCAGATCAGTTTCACTTGAGTTATAGAGGAGGGGTCAGGTATGCAAACAAGCATGCAATTACATATGGTTAAGGACTTTGAGAGGTGCTCTCAATGAAATCACTAGACACATTATTGAAAGTAAATCTGATAATGCTGTGAATGTGAACTACGAACACAAAATGAATGAATTTAAATCTCTGGTGTTTTTGTATCAATATAAGATATTGATAAACACCAGAGCCTGGAATTCTTCTGACATAATTTTCTTCATGTGAACAGACTTATAGATGATAATAATAATAATAATAATAATAATTATAATAATAATAATAACAATAACAATAATAATAATAATAATAACAATAATAATAACAACAATAATAATAATAATAATAACAATAATAATAACAATAATAATAATAATAACAATAATAATAATCATAACAATAATAATAATAATAATAACAATAATAATAACAATAATAATAATAATAATAATAATAATAATAATAATAATAATAATAATAATAATAATAATAATAACAATAATAATAATAATAACAATAATAATAACAATAATAATAATAATAATCATAATAATAATAATAATAATAATAATAATAATAATAATAATAACAATAATAATAATAATAATAACAATAATAATAAAAATAACAATAATAATAACAATAATAATAACAATAATAATAATAATAGGCACTTTTCCATTAATGGGGCAACACTTGTAATGAGTGCTTTCCGTTATTGGCCCAACATCGTAAAAGTACCTTCTTTTCTAAAAGGCATTTAGTACATAGTGAAATTGATGGTTATATCCTTGCTTTAATTAAATATATTCTGTCACAGCAGCCAAATAGCAGCCCAAAGCAAACCAGTCAGCGTCTGTGTGAATAGCCTTTGTGCACAACACAGAATTACACTATTGAAGTGGGATCACCATTAAGAAAGAAAAGAGTGGAGTGCATTTCAGACAGTTTTTCAGCTGCAAACAGTAGCTTGAAAAGCCTCCAAACTCAGATTGGTGCTGGTAAATGCTGGCAAAGTAAGGTAGCCTTACTAAGTTAGTTTTGACAGTACATTTTTTCAGCTTTGAGGTGAACTAATGGCAACGATTGAAAGGCTGAACCTGATGATAACGGCTGTGTGGGACAAAGCCAAGATTTCTTGGGTACTTGGTCTGAATGTAGTAGACAAACCACTTTTCTGGTTTGGAAAAAAATGGGCTGTTCCAAAAGGAAGTCTTTGAGCTGTAACCAACGAATGATGGAAATATGTAAGTAAAAGAAGGATGATGCTTACTATGGATCAGTGAAGTTCGTAATGGTTTTACTCCAGAAAACAGCATCACCAGCATATAACTGGAATACGTTCACTCTATATAGTCATCAGTCCAAGAAGCAATGTCATGTCTTTTGGATAGTTTTCTGTTATGAATAAAATGTAATAATTTTCTGTGACAGGAAAGTAAGTGTGTGTATGTGTGTGTATGTGTGTGTGTGTGTGTGTGTGTGTGTGTGTGTGTGTGTGTGTGTGTGTGTGTGTGTGTGTGTGTGTGTGTGTGTGTGTGTGTGTGTGTGTGTGCATGTGTGCGTGTGTGCGTGTGTGTGTGTGTGGCTCAGCACCTGCTAAGATTCCAAGTGGTCATTTTTAAGTACCTAATAATAATAATAGTTCCATGAGACTTATTTTGGGAACACTGGCTGTAATAGATCATGAACCCAAAATGTCAGTAGGTGGCATTTTTAACATCACTGGTTACCTTGTCATTAGGTTTATTAGGTGCTACTGTTACCTAGGCAAGAGTGGCGTTTCACTGGAACACTGGTTTCAAATGTAACACATCTTTAAGATAAAGGCCTCCGATTCTGATTGGGGACCTTAATTAACTGCTTATTAATTGGAATATCATGGCTTCTAGTACTCATTATGAGGCTAGATTTTTAGGTATTGCCACTGCCAGTAACCTTTCTCACCTTATCTCTTTCCCTGTAGGAGTAACAATGTTCTTAACTTAGTGTAAACAGATACATCTAACTTTGTGGCTAAAATCTTCTGCACCCAGTTGATAATTCAGACCATTGTTGGCATTCAGTTTATGAAGCCTTTTACTGTCCTCTCTAGAAGTAACTGTATAAGATTATAAGAAGATGAGCGTACTGAAGTAATTGATGTAATTGTGAAACATAACTGTCCTGTTTCATGTGAAAGGTGCCACATTAATGGATGGAAACAGCTATTAAACACAGTCCAATTAAGTTAATAAAGTTAAGTCTTGAGTTTATAGAAAATATGTCTGTTCAAAGTAAACAATTCTTTATTAGTTTTACTAGAAATACGTATTGTTGGTGTGAAAGCAAAATACAATGGCCTCTTAGCAAATAACAAAGAGTAGGAGAAGCTCATTCAGTTATGTCCAGTCACTTATCAGTACTCTCATGCCATTGGACCTTAAGTTATGTCCAGTCACTTATCAGGACTCTCATTCCATTGGATCTTGAGTTATGTCCAGTTACGTATCAGTACTCTCATGCCAGTGGTCCTTGAGTTATGTCTAGTCACTTATCAGTACTCTCATGCCAGTGGTCCTTGAGTTATGTCCAGTCACTTATCAGTACTCTCATGCCATTGGACCTTGAGTTATGTCCAGTCACTTATCAGTACTCTCATTCCATTGGACCTTGTGTTATGTCCAGTCACTTATCAATACTCTCGTTCCATTGGACTTTGAGTTATGTCCAGTCACTTATCAGTACTCTCTTTCCATTGGACCTTGTGTTATGTCCAGTCAATTATCAGTACTCTCATGCCTTGAACCTTGAGTTATGTCCAGTCACTTATCAGTACTCTCGTTCCACTGGACCTTGAGTTATGTCCAGTCACGTATCAGCGCTCTCATGTCATTGGACCTTGAGTTATGTCCAGTCACTTATCAGTACTCTCATTCCATTGGACCTTGAGTTATGTCCAGTCACGTATCAGCGCTCTCATGTCATTGGACCTTGAGTTATGTCCAGTCACTTATCAGTACTCTCATTCTATTGGACCTTGAGTTATGTCCAGCTACTTATCAGTACTCTCATTCCATTGGACCTTGAGTTATGTCCAGTCACTTATCAGTGCTCTCATTCCATTGGACCTGTTCTTCACAAAGGCAATTTACTAGTTGCAGCCTTGTAACTTGTAACTATATTCACAACATACTTGTCCAAATGGGACCACGGACCAAGTTTATGCATCAGCTTGTGTATCTTTTAATCATATGCAGTTATATGCAGCACCACATGGAGTATGTCAAAGTATGTGCCCTTGCTGTGAAATATTGTACCCCAGTGAATGCCATACACACAAGAAAAAAAAAATCCAAAGATTTCAAGATTTGTTTGCATGTTTTTTCATGATTATGGTAATATTATAAGTAGCTAGCCCATCTCCAGTTACCATGCTAACTCAGCGGCTGTGATTGATTGTCTTTAGTAGCTGATCACACTGCTATCTTAGTCCACAATCTCTGGTCAATTAGTAATACGACTAGAGAATACTGACATCTCTGCAGTTTAAGCTCCCATGGTAGGTTGTTAAGGGCAGCTGATCATACCTATCAACCTCTTAGCACAAGAGGCTCTCAATAGAAATTTACCCAAACAGCAGAGGCCTCCAAGACAGAAATGCACTTGACCACAACAACATAGCACAAAACGCAGGACACATAGCTCACCTCCACCGTGTGCCCTTCAACCTAAGCCCCTAAGGCTAAACACCTTCCCCAATACACTAATCATAGGTGACTCAATAGTGAGGCACACAGATGTCCCACTCACTAGGTTGAATAAGGACAAGGTAACAGTCAGCTGTCTATCAAGTGCCAGAATCCGACACATAGCACACTCACTCAGGTCAATCTACAACAAGTACAAGTATGACTCTGTCATTGTCCATGTAGGTGTGAATGACTTGAGACGCACCTCCCTGGACTACATGAAAAGAGACATGGTGGAGCTCTTGGATTATGTGGCTCAGACAGGTATGACCCTAGCCCTGAGCAGCATCCTACCATCACCCATAATGATACCACAGTGCAAGCAGAAAATGATTGACTTCAACAATTGTCTAAGTTTCTGGTGTCATTCTAAGGGGATCCAGTATCTGTCTGCTTGGGATGACATAACTGACAAACCTCGATGCTTTACCAGAGATGGCCTGCGTCTGTCACCCCTGGGTTTCTGGGTACTGGCTAAGACTCTTGCCATCCCTATAGTGCCTTTTTTAGGTGGTGTTCCCAAGACCAAATTACCACTGTAACAGCTATAAATAAATGTAATCTGAGCGTCATGCTGCTCAGTGCTAGAAGTCTAAATATCAAGATGCACTCACTCGAAGCACTCCTCAAAATGGAGAACATCAACATTTGTGCTGTAACGGAGACCTGGTTTAAAGTGGCAGAAAGCACCCCTGCACTATCAGGCTATAACTCATTCCACACCTTTTGGCCCCAAAACATGGACAGAAGCTCCAAAGGCAGTGGTGTCTCCATATTCATAAAGGATATGCACACCTCCAGATGCTCCAGAGACCTTAACCTCATTACCACAATCAATAGAACATGCTGGAGGGACAGGTTCCTCACCCAGAGACTGCTCATGCCCTGGAATAGACTTCCCATACATGTGAAGCAGAGCACCTCACTGTCCCTCTTCGAGAGAAATCTTGATGAGTGGATGGGTAATAGAAAGTTCACCCCGGAGATCAGTCCAGTGGCTCTACTTGATAGAGGCACTGGGAACTAATGTCAGGCAGCATGATGCCGGGGTATTTCTATGGGCTAAGCTTGTACAGGCTCCTAGGCCATTAGCCTAGTATATACCTATGAACTTATAAGAAATCTGGAAAAAGCCCAATATAATGGAGAGACAAATGAACAGAAATAGGGACACATTTTAAATAATGCTCTTATACACTTAGACAGTTGCTAGAATAATAGGGTTTGTGTTAGCATGCATTTTCTGAAGGATGTGAAGTCTGAAACTCAAATGAATGTCATTATTTAGTGACTTTAAACTTTAGATAAATCCAGTGATTTATCAAAAAACACATTTTATCAGGAACAGACCAAAAATATGAGGTTAAAAATATGGACATTCTGCAAAAATCTGAACAGTTAAGAGGTATGTTGCTGATCTCAACGTTCTCCCAGCAATCTGCAGTCAAATCAATCATATAACATGAGACTGTAGAAAAACTGTAGAGCTATAAATCATTTTTCCTTTGCAGACATGTTTTTTTTAATTAAATGCTGTCAAGAAACTAGCTAAAACTGTGGTCCATGGTACCAGAACACACTGCCTACAATATATAGGAGGAGAAGGAAACCACACTCGCTACAATTCCAGTCTCACATAGACCTACCACGACAGCAAACCAAACACATAAACACACAAAAACATACTTGGAGGCTCTAAATAAAAATCTGCCTAAGCAGCAGAGACTTCCAAAGCAGACACCCAAGCAACCGCTACCCCAAAACAAAACACGTGCAACACATAGCTCACAAAGCCAGTGTGCCGAACATTCACAGCCCTTAAGGCTAAACAACACACCTGATACACTTGTAATAGGTGACTCTATCGTCAGGCACACTGATGTCCCGCTCACCAGGATGAACAAGGAGAAGGTCATGGTGAGCTGCCTGTCGGGCACTAGGATCCGCTACATAACACAAGCACTCAGGTCACTCCAAGCAAGTAAAAATATGACTCAGTCATTGTCCACGCTGGTGTGAATGACTTAAGACGTACCTCCCTGGACTACATAAAAAGAGACATAGAGGAGCTCTCTGAGCATGTAGCCCAGGCCTGTATGACCCTGACCTTGAGTAGCATCCTACCCTCACCAAGAATGATGGCACAATATGAAGACAAGATGATCAATTTCAACAACTGGCTTAAGTATTGGTGTCATTCAAAGGGGATACAATGCCTGTCAGCCTGGGATGACATGCTCGACAAGCCACGATGCTTCGCTAGGGACGGCTTGCACCTGTCACCCCTGGGCTTTCGGATATTGGCAAAGGCTCTTGCTACCCCCATAGTGCAAAAGACAAACCCACCTCCATAGGTATCACAAGGGATCAGAAACTAAGAGTAATGCTACTCAACGCCAGAAGTCTAAACCTCAAGATGCACACACTCAAAACTCTCCTTAGCATGGAGAACATCGATATCTGTGCAGTAACAGAAACCTGGATCAAGGCTCCCGAGAGCACCCCAGCACTACCAGGTTATACCTCATACCATGCTTTTTGGCCCCAAAACTTGGACCGAACCACAAAAGGAGGGGGAGTATCAATATTAGTCAAAGATACCCACACCTCCAGGTTGGTGGCACAGCATGAAGCATCAGAGACTATCCATGTGCAACTAACAGTGGGTAAAACTGCCTTCCAGTTTATAGCCTGCTACAGACCACCCTCCCAAATCCAGGAACCCCACTCAGCCTTCCTGAGAACACTGGAAAATATGAAGGTCTCTCCAAACACCATTGTATTGGGTGACTTCAACTACCCAAACATAGACTGGGAGCATTACTCTAGCTCCAACACCCTAGCCCAAAGGTTCCTAGAATTTATAAACTCAAATGCTATGGAACAACTTGTTGCCACTCCCACAAGAGGGGAAAACATACTGGACCTGATCATCACCAACATGGGGACTCTATGCTCCAGACCAGAAGTGTATCCCTCACTGGTAAGATCAGACCATAAACTAATCTCACTGGATATTCACATCCCGACCCCAACCCCTGCCCAGAAAACCACAGTGAAAAACTTCTCTAAAGCAAATTTCACACTCCTCAAAACCAAGGTGGAATCCTTCAAAGCCCCCGGACCTGTGGAAAATACAGCCCAGACTGCAGAATCCTTTATAAACGCATTCTATGAACACCTTCAGGAATGCATGGATCATGCAATCCCAAATAAAACCAAGAACCAATCCTCCAAAGGCAGACGTCCTGTCTGGTGGACCCCAGCCATAAACAAACTATACAATAGAAGGAGGAAGCTACTACATGATAGAGCAAAATCCCAAAAAGGGAAGGCATCTCTGATCAGTATTAGCAAAAAACTACGGGCACTTATAAAATCATCTAAGGCCAGCTTCAAGAGAAAAATTGCACAGGACGCTAAGGATAATCACAAGGCTTTCTTTAGTTATGTTAGGAACCTGGGTGGGAATTCCCAAATATGCTCAGAATTAGTCCAAAATGACAAAAAATGCACTGAACCCACAGACATTGCCAACATCCTAGCTGACAGGTTCAGCGCAAACTCCCCCCCCCCCCACACCAAAAGGGCAAATATCTATCCCAGCAGAATGCTGCCCCCTGACATCTCAGATGCTCAGGTAAGAGCCGCCCTCTCCAAAACAAAAAACACAGCATCAATGGGAGCAGACGGTGTCCCGGGCTGCATCCTACATGAACTCCAAGAAGAGCTAAGCCCAAACATAAAACTACTGTTCAATCTCAGCCTTACTACAGGATATGTGCCCAAAGAGTGGCGTACAGCAACAGTGGTCCCTCTCCACAAAGGTGGTGCCTCAACGGATCCTGGAAACTATCACCCCATAAGCCTGATTAGCTTGGTCTGCAAAGCTATGGAAAGGATCATCATGGACCTCATAAATAAAGATATTGGGGACCTACAGACACTGGATCCTACCCAGTTTGGCTTTGTTAAGGGCAGATCCTGCCTCTTAAACCTGGTTGATTTCTTTGAAACAGTCACCAAGGCCATTGACGAGGGGAAGGTGGTCCACACAGCCTACCTGGACCTCGCAAAAGCCTTCAATACAATACCCCACTCTGGCATTATAGATAAGCTCACCAGCTTAAATATAAACCCCTATGTCACTAGATGGGTTGCAAACTAGCTCAAAGACAGAACCCACATGGTTAGAATTGCTGGAGCCATGTCAGACTCCAAACCAGTTACAAGTGGCATCCCACAAGGCTCAGTCCTGGGATCTCTCTTGTTCGGTATATATTTCTCGGAGGTACAGGCCAACACGGAAGGACTGTGGCTGACCAAGTTCGCAGATGACTGCAAACTGGGCACCATAATTGACTCTCCAGCTGACACAAGCATCCTCCAAAAGGGCCTCATAGAAACAGACAACTGCTGCCAGAGCCATGGCCTCAAGCTAAACGCCAAAAAGTGTATAGTCATCCCCTTTGGAAAAAACAAAGTGCCCACAAATTACCACATAGGTGGTAATCCATTAAGTACAGAAGAAGTAATTAGGGACCTGGGGACCCAAGTTGATAGCAATCTCTCATTTGACAACCACGTGGCCAAAGTGGTTAGAAAAACATTTTATATAGCCCACCTAATCATGAAGGGATTCACATCTAGATCAGGGGATGTCATCATGCCTCTTTATTCATCCCTCATCAGGCCCATAATTGAGTACAATGCCCCTTTTGGGATGTACCTTACCAGAAACCTGCAGCAACTGGAATGACCCCAAAAGTACCTCACCAAGAGGATCAAAGGGCTCAAACAGATGCCATATGCTGCCCGGTTAAAGAAACTCCAGCTCTACTCAGTGGCATACCGCCTGCTCAGAGGCGATCTGTGCCTGACGTATAAAGCTATGTCCAACCCGGAATTAATGGACATGCTGCACCTCAGAAAATCCAAATCCCATCGAGCTACGCGCTTGAGAGACTTGAACCTCAGCACTGAAATAAATAGGACATGCTGGAGGGACAGATTCATTACCCAGAGGCTCCCTTCTCTCTGGAATAAAATCCCAGTCCAGGTTAGGCAGAGTCCCTCATTGACTCTCTTCAAGAGGAATCTTGATGAGTGGATGGGAGATCGTAGGTTTACCCCGGGTATCACTTCTGTGTCACTGTTAGACAGAGGCACAGTGTACTAACCTCGAAAAAGGGCATAGCAAAATTAATTTAAAATGGGTGGAGAAAGCCAAACACACTCTGGCTAGGCTTATAAATGCCCTAGGGCAGATAGCCTGGTATGAACCTATGAACCTATGAACATATATATATATATATATATATATATATCTATAGAGAGAGAGAGAGAAGGAGTTCCTCTTCAGAATCTTGAGCTACTGAAATATCGAAAAGTGTGGAAATGATAAATGTGGAAATGTCGAATTCGTGATGTGGATGTAGCTGGAAATTCAGGTAAGTGATGTTTTATTAGGGGTTTTGGGTAGGGATTTTAGTGTGTGTGAGTGTGTTTGGAGTTTTGTGGTGTGGGTTGGGGTAGGTAGGTAAGACTGTGAAAGTGTTGCGACTAGTGGTATTTATTCATATGTGATGTGTGTTTGTTCAAGGGAAGTGTACAGTGATTAGTGGTGGTTTTTGTGTTTGTATTTTTAGTGTGACCTCGGAGTTAGTATATATAAGTGTGGGGGGTGCTAGGAGGCTTGCCCCCCCGCTTATACGTAGTGTTAGCGGTAGTGTTTGTTTTGTTGTGTTTGTGTGTGCTTTGTTGGTTTATAGTGTAGGGAAGAAGGTCTATGTGTGCTTGTTTGTGTGTGGAGTGCTTATGTGGGTAGTCGCAAATTTGAATTTTGCACTTTCGGCGTTTCGAGTTTTACAGTTTTCGGCTTTACAGTCCCAAAATACTGAATTTCAATATTTCAGTATTTTGGGGGATTGTAAAGTGAGACTTGTTAGAGTGTGCTCAACAATATACTAAGGTTGAAAGTAACTTTGCTACAATTATGCAACATAAATAAGGTATAAGATAAAGCTTGCTTAAATGTAGAAATAGAGTTTAGTAATATGTAATCAGCATCCATACTAAATTACCATGGCTTGGAAAAGGAATCTGCTGAATGGACATTTTTCCCTTACAGACTTAAAAACAGGATGTATGCAAGAGCAAAAATGCAAAATCTGCCTTTAAAGAATGGACAATGACACTGTGACAATGTGTTTCCTCAAAAATATGTTTTTCTGCATGGAAAACAGGACATGTTTATCACCATTGGCACAAGAACAGATGTTCTTATACAAAGATCCAAATAGAATACAGGATGTTCACACTGTCAGAAAAGCTGGTCTCTTACAATGTGTTTCCTCAAAAACATGTTTTTCTGCATGGACAACAGGACACTGTTATCAGCATTGGCAAAAGAACAGATGTTCTTATACAAAGATCCAAATAGAATACAGGATGTTCACACTGTCAAAAAAGCTGGTCTCTTACAAGACATTCTTAAACAAGGAAGCTTAGTATTGTTTCTACAGGATGAGCAATTCTCCAAAATAGAATATCAAGAGGAAATGTATATGTTTATGCATGATTAAAAGTGTATATAAAGAGCTGTATAAATCCAGTTATGTTAGAGGTATGGTAGGGACTCATTTGTCCTGAGGTAAATGTTATATCTCTCACATCATCTGTACTATATGAGAAGTAAAGTTGGAACAGTACTTTAAGCTGCAACGTTGGTCTGTTTGGTTTATTATAAAAAGTTATTTGTTACTGCTCTCTAAAGTTGATGCTGCAAAGTATATTCTCTCATCAGTGTATATTCTGCAAGTTTCTGTATGCAACAGACTGTGAATGCAAATATAACCAGACTTTGAATTTTAGCAGAATCCAGCCAGCAAGACTGAGTGTCTTAAGAACACTTCAAATCCATCACACCAAGCAGTAAGCAGCTCCATGTAATTTTTCAAGACTATATATAGATATATATGTGTGTATATATATATATATATATATATATATATATATATATATATATATATATATATATATATATATATATATATACATATATATATGGATCTACCTGACAACACCGACACACTACAACACCGACAACGAAATCACCGACACCACATAACCGACAGTTCACAAACACGAAACCTCACATGCCCGACACACCATAATCCCAACAATCAACAAACAAAACAAATGCCCTGTCCAAAAAGCACACACACAACACAAGCACACCAAAATCCTTACAAACCCACACTAAACCTCACATTCACAACTATCTACAACCTTAACCCAAACCCTAACCCTAAGGTCCGTCACAATCGCACACTCACCTAACCCGCGCCCTAACCCTAACTCACTTAACCCGTTCCTAATCCAAAGACTGTCACTATCGCACACTCACCTAACCCGCACCCTAACCCTAACTCACTTAACCCGCCCCTAACCCAAAGACTGTCACTATCGCACACTTACCTAACCCGCACCCTAACCCTAACTCACTTAACCCATCCCTATCCCTAGAGTCTGTCAATATCGCACACTTACCCTACTCGCACCCTAACATCCGTCACTACCACATATTTACACAGCCTTTTCACATGTCGGTGTTCTCAGTGTCGGGGTTTTCATCCATCGGTCATCTCAGTTTTCGATCTTCTGGTGTCGGTGCTCTCATCGTCGGCATTCTCAGCTTTCGAAGTTGTCAGGTAGACCCATATATATATATATAGTTTAATATGTAGTTTAATTTACTTTCACTGCAGGGGGAGGGCTGATTGCAAACTTCTAAATTATTTCTCAATCATTCTGGAAATAGTCAAAAATAATGGGGAGCAAAATAAGGGACCATTTTTAAGTATTACTTTAATTTACATAAATGGTAGTAGAGAAGCAGGTTTAGAGTGCATATGCATTTTTTGAATTACAAAATGTATGAAATTCTTATGTCTGTCAATACTGTAATCCCCAGTAATTTACCAGAAAATCAGTGATGGGGCAAAAATATGAGGCAAAATCAAAGGTGGTCTGCAAAATCAGGGGCAGCTTAGATATGCGTGATATGGGGTATGGTTCCCTGCTGTGTGACTCAGCTTCAGGACATAGCCAAAAATAATGTAGGGACAAAAACCCAAAATCAGGGAAAGGTTTCTAAATATTACTGTAAATCTTTTATAAAAGTTAATAGAAAAGCAGGTTTTACATCAATATTCATTTTTGGAACACCAAAAAGCATTAAACTGTAATGTGTGGCATTTTTGGCATATCTGTGATCTTCAGTCATTTGCCAGAAAATCAGGGACTTGGCAAAAAATATGAGACAAACTCAGTGATATTCTACAGACATCAGGGACAGTTGAAAGGTTTGCCTCATGGCTCTGTGTAGTAGTACCTTTAGTCCTATATCCATAGATTTCTGTGGCTGTTTTTTACTACTTTTGATGACAGCAAGGGCATATTGGTGAAGGGAACAGAGGCGATGAAGAAGTGATGGGTAGGTATGGTGTTAAGAAAAGGAATGCAGAAGGTCAGATGGTAGTGGATTTTGCGAAAAAGATGGACATGGCTGTGTTGGATACATATTTTAAGAAGAGGGAGGAGCACTGGGTGATGCACAGGAGTGCAAGAAGATGCAGACAGGTGGATTACATCTTATGCTGGAAGGCCAGTCTGAAGGAGGTTGGAGACTGTAAAGTGGTGACAGGGGAACGTATGTTTAGGCAGCATAGAATGGTGGTCTGTTGGATGATGGTGATCAAGAACAGGAGGAGGAGAGTGGGAGGGCAATGCCAAGGATCAAATGGTGGAAGTTGAAAAAGGATGATTGTGAGGTTGAGCTCAGGGAAGTGTTAAGACAGGCAGTGGGTGCCAGTGAAAAGTTACCAAATAGCTGGGCAACTACAGCAGATATGGTAAGGGAGACAGCTATAAAGGTGCTTGGTGTGACATCTGGACAGAGGAAAGAGGACAAGGAGACCTGGTGGTGGAATGAGAAAGTACCAGAGAGTATACAGAGGAAGAGGTTGGTGAAGAAGAAGTAGGATTGTCAGAGAGATGAAGAAAGTAGACAAGAGTATAAGGAGATGAGGTGCATGGCAAAGAGAGTGGTGGCGAAGGCTAAGGATAAGGCGTATGAAGAGTTGCATCAAAGGTTGGACACTAAGGAGGAAGAAGATGACCTGTACCAATTGGCTAGACAGAGGGACTGAGCTAGGAAAGATGTGCAGCAGGTAAAGGTGATAAAGGATAATGAGGGAAACATGCTCACAAGCGAGGAGAGTGTGTTGAGCAGATGGAAAGAGTACTTTGAGGGGTTGATGAAAGAAGAGAATGAGAGAGGGAGAGAAGGTTGGATGATGTGGGGATAGTGAATCATGAAGTGCAATGGATTAGCAAGGAGGAAGTAAGGATAGCTATGAAGAGGATGAAGACTGGAAAGGCTGTTGGTCCAGAGAACATACCTGTGAAAGTATGGAAGTGTTTAGGAGAGCTGGCAGTGGAGTTTTTAACCAGATTTTTTAATGACATCTTGGAAAGTGAGAGAATGCCTGAGGAGTGGAGAAGAAATGTTTTGGTACTGATTTTTAAGAATAAGGGTGATGTATGGCACTGTAGTAACTACAGATGGATAAAACTGATCAGCCACAGCATGAAGTTATGGGAAGGAGTAGTGGAAGCTAGGTTAAGAAGGGATGTGATGATCAGTGAACAGCAGTATGGTTTCATGCCGGGAAAGAGCACTACAGATACAATGTTTGCTCTGAGGGTGTTGATGAGAAGTATAGAGAAGGTCAGAAGGAGTTGCATTGTGTCTTTGTGGACTTAGAGAAAACATATGACAGAGTGCCTAGAGAGGAGTTGTGGTACTGTATGAGGAAGTCGGGAGTGGCAGTGAAGTATGTAAGAGTGGTACAGGATATGTACAAGGGTAGTGTGACAGTGGTGAGGTCTGTGGTATGAGTGACAAATGCGTTTAAGGTGGAAGTGGGATTTCATCAAGCATCAGCTCTGTGCCCTTTCTTATTTGCAGTGGTGATGGACAGGTTGACAGACAAGATCAGACAGGCATCTCTGTGGACTATGATGTTTGCGGATGACATTGTGATCTGTAGTGAGAGTGAGGTACAGTTTTAGGAGACCCTGGAGAGGTGCAGATATGCTCTAGACAGGACAGGGACGAAGGTGAGCAGGACTAAGACAGAATATATGTGTGTGAATGAGAGGGAGAATAGACGAATAGTGAGGATGCAAGGAATAAAATTGGCAAAGGTGGTTGAGTTTAAATACTTGGGATCAACAGTTCAGAGTAATGGTGAGTGTGGAAGAGAGGTGAAGAAGAGAGTACAGGCAGGGTGGAGTGGGTGGAGAAGAGTGTCAGGAGTGATTTGTGACAGACAGGTACCAGTATGCGTGAAAGAGAAAGTCTGCCAGAGGGTAGTGAGACCAGCTATGTTATATGGGTTGGAGATGATAGCACTGATGAAAAGACACAAGTCAGAGCTGGAGGTGGCAGAGTTGTTAAGATACGCACTGAGTGTGACAAGGTTGGACGGGATTTGGAATCAGTATATTAGAGGGTCAACGCAGGCTTGACGGTTTGGAGACAAAGCCACAGAGGTGAGATTGCATTAGTTTGGACATGTGCTGAGGAGGGATGCTGGGTATTTGGGAAAAGGATGCTAAGGATGGAGCTGCCAGGTAAGAGGAAAAGAGGAAGGCCTAAGATAAGGTTTATGAATGTGGTGAGAGAGGGCATGCAGGTGGCTGGTGTGACAAAGCAAGATGCGGAGGACAGGAAAAAAATGGAAACAAATGATCTGCTGTGGTGACCCCTAAAGGGAGCAGCCGAAAGAAGAAGAAGAGGTGATTACAGCAAGGAAAAAAATGACTACTGGAGTAATTTAATCCTTAGTGATTTATCAGAAAATGGTTCTTTCTCATCCTACAGAGAGATAAACAAAAGCAGGGTAACATAATCCAAGTAAGCTGTTTGTTGACAACCAAAGCAGAATCCAGTTAGATATAAGCAGTACCCCAAGTAAGTAGTTTTCAAGGTAATACACACACACACACACACACACACACACACACACACACACACACACACACACACACACACACACACACACACACACACACACACACACACACACACACACACACACACACACACACACACACACACACACACACACACACACACACACTGTTTGCATTGGCAACTTAGTACCTGTGTTTAGAAATAAAAATACCACACACTGCTTACTGAGCTCCACGAAGTCTCTTTCCCACATGGAAAGGATTTTCTGTTTATGTCTGAGCTATGTACACAGTCTAGTGAGATGGAAAGGAGTTTCTGTTTTGTTTTTATTTTTATTTTTTTTTAATGGCCTAGCTGGGCCCCCAGCTGCCTAGGTCTCTCTGTGCTGAACCTGGCCTTGCTGTCAGGAATAAAATGGGGAATACTACATTTGATAGTTATTTATCTCCGTAATGGAATAAAGATAGAGAGAACTTGATATTACTTGTGAACCTCTGCTATCTCTGTAAAAAACAAAAACAAAAAAAAAAATCTTGCTTTTTTCCCACTTTTCTGAGAGTTAAAAAAGTTCAGTTACAGGCTTGCTGTTCCTGAACTGTTTGAAAGTTTCTGTGAGGCCATTTTTGCTTGGGCTGAAGGAGGGTCTCTGTGTTCTTCAGTGGCAGTGACTAACATTGAGCAGCTTCCCTGCCCCCCGGAGAGGTGGTTACTGACTTGAAACTGTAGTTTTATTGGCCACTAGGGGTCATTTCCATAACTCCTTCATCTTCCTCTCTTAAAACCTAGTTGCCTCGTGGTTTGAGCGTCTTTTCAGGCTTGTTGGCTGTTGGTGAAGCACCCTCCAAGAGGAAAAACGCTGAGAGAAGAAGGGAGCCACTTTTGAGATTTTAAGTATTTTTCTCTGTTTATTTGCTAAGTTTTTCTGCATAGCTGCCTAGCTTGAGCATTTTCTGGCTTGTTAAACTTGATTTCTGTATTAGTAGCTGTATTTAGAGCACAACCAAAAGCTGTTTGCTGAATTTCCTGTTTGCACTTAATTTTAAATCGTTTTTTCTTAAAACTTGCATATTTTCTGTCCTTGACCTAGCACTCTTGTGTGGGGTCATTTACTGCACTGTTATAACTTGATATTACTTGTGAACCTCTGCTATCTCTGTAAAAACAAAACAAAACAACAAAAATCTTGCTTTTTTCCCACTTTTCTGAGAGTTAAAAAAGTTCAGTTACAGGCTTGCTGTTCCTGAACTGTTTGAAAGTTTCTGTGAGGCCATTTTTGCTTGGGCTGAAGGAGGGTCTCTGTGTTCTTCAGTGGCAGTGACTAACATTGAGCAGCTTCCCTGCCCCCCGGAGAGGTGGTTACTGACTTGAAACTGTAGTTTTATTGGCCACTAAGGTCATTTCCATAACTCCTTCATCTTCCTCTCTTAAAACCTAGTTGCCTCGTGGTTTGAGCGTCTTTTCAGGCTTGTTGGCTGTTGGTGAAGCACCCTCCAAGAGGAAAAAACGCTGAGAGAAGAAGGGAGCCACTTTTGAGATTTTAAGTATTTTTTCTCTGTTTATTTGCTAAGTTTTTCTGCATAGCTGCCTAGCTTGAGCATTTTCTGGCTTGTTAAACTTGATTTCTGTATTAGTAGCTGTATTTAGAGCACAACCAAAAGCTGTTTGCTGAATTTCCTGTTTGCACTTAATTTTAAATCGTTTTTTCTTAAAACTTGCATATTTTCTGTCCTTGACCTAGCACTCTTGTGTGGGGTCATTTACTGCACTGTTATAACTTGATATTACTTGTGAACCTCTGCTATCTCTGTAAAAAACAAAAAAAAAATCTTGCTTTTTTCCCACTTTTCTGAGAGTTAAAAAAGTTCAGTTACAGGCTTGCTGTTCCTGAACTGTTTGAAAGTTTCTGTGAGGCCATTTTTGCTTGGGCTGAAGGAGGGTCTCTGTGTTCTTCAGTGGCAGTGACTAACATTGAGCAGCTTCCCTGCCCCCCGGAGAGGTGGTTACTGACTTGAAACTGTAGTTTTATTGGCCACTAGGGGTCATTTCCATAACTCCTTCATCTTCCTCTCTTAAAACCTAATTGCCTCGTGGTTTGAGCGTCTTTTCAGGCTTGTTGGCTGTTGGTGAAGCACCCTCCAAGAGGAAAAATGACTGAGAGAAGTAGGGAGCCACTTTGAGATTTTAAGTATTTTTCTCTGTTTATTTGTTAAGTTTTTCTGCATAGCTGCCTAGCTTGAGCATTTTCTGGCTTGTTAAACTTGATTTCTGTATTAGTAGCTGTATTTAGAGCACAACCAAAAGCTGTTTGCTGAATTTCCTGTTTGCACTTAATTTTAAATCGTTTTTTTCTTAAAACTTGCATATTTTCTGTCCTTGACCAAGCACTCTTGTGTGGGGTCATTTACTGCACTGTTATAACTTGATATTACTTGTGAACCTCTGCTATCTCTGTAAAAAACAACAAAAAAATCTTGCTTTTTCCCACTTTTCTGAGTGTTAAAAGTTCAGTTACAGGCTTGCTGTTCCTGAACTGTTTGAAAGTTTCTGTGAGGCCATTTTTGCTTGGGCTGAAGGAGGGTCTCTGTGTTCTTCAGTGGCAGTGACTAACATTGAGCAGCTTCCCTGCCCCCCGGAGAGGTGGTTACTGACTTGAAACTGTAGTTTTATTGGCCACTAGGGGTCATTTCCATAACTCCTTCATCTTCCTCTCTTAAAACCTAGTTGCCTCGTGGTTTGAGCGTCTTTTCAGGCTTGTTGGCTGTTGGTGAAGCACCCTCCAAGAGGAAAAACGCTGAGAGAAGAAGGGAGCCACTTTGAGATTTTAAGTATTTTTCTCTGTTTATTTGCTAAGTTTTTCTGCATAGCTGCCTAGCTTGAGCATTTTCTGGCTTGTTAAACTTGATTTCTGTATTAGTAGCTGTATTTAGAGCACAACCAAAAGCTGTTTGCTGAATTTCCTGTTTGCACTTAATTTTAAATCGTTTTTTCTTAAAACTTGCATATTTTCTGTCCTTGACCTAGCACTCTTGTGTGGGGTCATTTACTGCACTGTTATAACTTGATATTACTTGTGAACCTCTGCTATCTCTGTAAAAACAAAAACAAAAAAAAAAATCTTGCTTTTTTCCCACTTTTCTGAGAGTTAAAAAAGTTCAGTTACAGGCTTGCTGTTCCTGAACTGTTTGAAAGTTTCTGTGAGGCCATTTTTGCTTGGGCTGAAGGAGGGTCTCTGTGTTCTTCAGTGGCAGTGACTAACATTGAGCAGCTTCCTGCCCCGGAGAGGTGGTTACTGACTTGAAACAGTAGTTTTATTGGCCACTAGGGGTCATTTCCATAACTCCTTCATCTTCCTCTCTTAAAACCTAGTTGCCTCGTGGTTTGAGCGTCTTTTCAGGCTTGTTGGCTGTTGGTGAAGCACCCTCCAAGAGGAAAAACGCTGAGAGAAGAAGGGAGCCACTTTTGAGATTTTAAGTATTTTTTCTCTGTTTATTTGCTAAGTTTTTCTGCATAGCTGCCTAGCTTGAGCATTTTCTGGCTTGTTAAACTTGATTTCTGTATTAGTAGCTGTATTTAGAGCACAACCAAAAGCTGTTTGCTGAATTTCCTGTTTGCACTTAATTTTAAATCGTTTTTCTTAAAACTTGCATATTTTCTGTCCTTGACCTAGCACTCTTGTGTGGGGTCATTTACTGCACTGTTATAACTTGATATTACTTGTGAACCTCTGCTATCTCTGTAAAAAACAAAAACAAAAAAAATCTTGCTTTTTTCCCACTTTTCTGAGAGTTAAGAAAGTTCAGTTACAGGCTTGCTGTTCCTGAACTGTTTGAAAGTTTCTGTGAGGCCATTTTGCTTGGGCTGAAGGAGGGTCTCTGTGTTCTTCAGTGGCAGTGACTAACATTGAGCAGCTTCCTGCCCCGAAGAGGTGGTTACTGACTTGAAACAGTAGTTTTATTGGCCACTAGGGGTCATTTCCATAACTCCTTCATTTGTCCTCAGAGGAGTGGTTTAAGGCAGTAACTTGTAGTTTATTGGCCATTTTGGGTCATTTCCTGTCTTTTCCAGCCCCTGCTATAAAGCACGCTTTAGCGTGCATTAGCCGATTTAGCCCGATGAAGGAGTTGCTACCGTTGCACACTAGGGCAGCAGCGGTTAAGCAGGTTTAAACTATTCGGGCTACCTAAAGTCCACTCTTCAAATTTTCCCTTAAAACTACCTTCCTCAAACTATACTACTGATCTAATCAGCTTATCCTATAATTAAAAAGATCATCTCTACTTGACTCCAAGTAGACTATTCTCTATCTGTTAAACGTAGCACTTGCTCCTACAGTACTTATTACCTTGATACGGCACTCTTGTCATAGATAGTACCCCAAAAAGGCAACCCCCCATTTCTCGGTCACCCACGTCCCCCGGAATCTTTTTAAAGTTTTTTTGTCTATTCCTTCTAGCATGTCGAGGGATCAGTTGCTAGTGTCCTCTCCTGCTCAGCTGGTTAACCTGGGAATATTGAGGCAATGTTACAATTGCCTCATGTACACAGACAACCCTCTCCTCCTCCCACAAAACACAAATACATGCAGAGATGCAACTATACGGCCAAACTGGAGGCTGAGCTCTCTCAACATAGGACTGGCAAGACCAGTCAGGAGGAGAAGGTTACCACACACACTATAGACCCAGTCTCACATAGTACCATTACAACCTCAAATCATACACATAAACACACAAAGACATACTCGGAGGCTCTGATCAAAAATCTACCAAAACAGCAGAGGCCACTAAAGCAGACACCCAAACAACCACCACCTCAGAACACAACACCTGCAACACATAGACCTCACAGTCAGAGTGTCAAACAGTCACAGCCCTTAAGGCCAAACACAATGCCAGACACACTAGTCATTGGTGACTCCATAGTCAGACACACTGACGTCCCGCTCACCAGACTGAGTAAGGAGAAGGTCACAGTAAGCTGCCTGTCGGGCGCTAGAATCCGCCACATAACGCAAGCACTCAGGTCTCTCAACAGCAGGTACAAATATGACTCAGTCATTGTCCACGCTGGTGTAAACGACCTGAGACGTACCTCCTTGGACTGCATGAAAAGAGACATTGAGGAGCTCTATGATTATGTAGCCCAGGCAGGTATGACCCTGACCTTGAGCAGTATCCTACCTTCACCAAGAATGATGCCACAATACAGAGATAAGATGATCAGCTTTAACAATTGGCTTAAACACTGGTGTCATTCAACGGGGATCCAGTGTCTGTCTGCCTGGGATGACATGCTGGACAAGCCACGCTGCTTCGCAAGGGACGGCTTGCACCTGTCACCCCTGGGATTCCGGATATTGGCAAAGGCTCTTGCCACCCCATAGTGCCTTTTAGGCAAGGCTCAAATTCTAAACCTACCACCCTAGAACACAAAAAGGAAAAAACTAAGGGTAATGCTGCTCAATGCCAGAAGTCTAAATCTCAAAATGCACGCACTCGAGGCCCTTCTCAGTATGGAGAACATCGATGTCTGTGCTGTGACAGAAACCTGGTTCAAGGCTCCTGAGAGCACCCCAGCGCTATCAGGTTTTACCTCATATCATGCTCCGCCCCAAAATCCGGACAATACCAAGAAAGGAGGGGGGGTATCCATATTCATCAAGGACAGCCACACCTCAAGACTGGTGGCAACGCACGATGCATCGGAGACCATCCAGGTGCAATTAACCATAGGCAAGACTGCTCTGCAAATTGTAGCATGTTACAGGCCACCCTCACAAACTCAGGAACCTCACATGGCCTTCCTGAAAACACTACAGCGGATAAATGTATCACCAAACACCATCATACTAGGTGACTTCAATTACCCTAATATAGACTGGGAACACTACTCAAGCCCAAACACCCTAGCCCAAAAGTTCCTGGAATTCATAAACTCAAATGCCATGGAACAACTAGTCACCATCCCCACAAGAGGAGATAACATACTTGATCTCATCATCACGAACATGGGAGCACAATGTTCAACACCGGAGGTGTACCCTCACTGGTGAGATCAGACCACAAACTAATCTCGCTGGAGGTCCTCATCCCACCCCCACCTGAAATAAAAAGACCACAGTAAAGAACTTCTCAAAAGCCGACTTCACACTTCTAAAGACTAGTGTGGTCTCCTTTAAGGCCCCGAGCGCGGAAAACAGTACTCAAGCCGCTGAATCACTTACAAATGCCTTCTACCAGCACCTGCAGGACTGCATGGATAAGGCAATCCCAAGCAAAACAAAGACTCTTTGTACCAAAGGCAAGCGTCCAGTCTGGTGGACCCCAGCCATAAACAAACTCTACAACAAAAGGAGGAAGCTACTACAAGATAGAGCAAAATCCTTAAAAGGTAAGACACCCTTGATCACTATAAGTAAAAACTAAGAGCTCTCATAAAATCATCCAAAGCAAATTTCGAGAGAAAATAGCTAAAGACTCAAAAGACAATCATAAGGCCTTCTTTAGCTATGTTAGAAACCTGGGAGGAAACTCCCAGATATGCTCAGAGCTAGTTCAAAATGATGTGAAGATTACTGATCCTACAGACATTGCCAACATACTGGCTGACAGGTTCAGTGCAAACTTCTCCCTCCCCCAAAAGGAGAGATATCTGTACCAAACGATTGCAGCCCCCAAACATCTCCAGCGCCCAAGTGAGAACTGCTCTCTCCAAAGCAAAAACACAGCATCCATGGGACCTGATGGTGTCCCCGGCTGTGTGCTCCATGAACTCAATGAGGAATTAAACCCACAGCTAGGACAGCTGTTTAATCAAAGTCTTACCTCTGGATACGCACTCCAGGAGTGGCGCACTGCAACTGTGGTACCACTTCACAAAGGCGGTGCCTCCACCGACCCTGGAAATTACCGCCCATTAGCTTGACAAGCCTTATCTGCAAAGCCATGGAGAGGATCATAATGGACCTCATAAATAAAGACATAGGGAATTTGCAGACTTTGGATCCAACCCAATTTGGCTTTGTCAAAGGCAGATCATGCCTTTTAAACTTGGTTGACTTTTTCGAAACAGTCACCAAAGCCATTGATGAGGGAAAGGCAGTCCATACAGCCTACCTCGATCTGGCTAAGGCCTTCGATACAATACCCCACTCGGGTATCATTGAAAAACTCATCAGCTTAAATGTCAACCCATACATCACAAGATGGGTTGCAAACTGGCTGAGTGACAGAACCCACAGGGTCAGAGTTGCTGGCGCCATGTCAGACTCAAAGCCTGTCACAAGTGGTGTCCCACAGGGCTCAGTCCTGGGCCCACTCTTGTTTGGCATCTACTTTTCCAAGTACAAGCAAACACAGGAGGGTTATGGCTGACAAAGTTTGCAGATGACTGCAAACTGGGCCATAGTAGAAAACACATCTGATACAGATATCCTTCAGAAGGGTCTCACAGAAACGGATAACTGGTGCCAGAGCCACGGCCTAAAGTTAAATGCCAAAAATGCATAGTCATACCCTTCGGGAAAAACAAGGTTACCCCTAGCTACCAAATAGGTGGCAATCCACTGAGCACAGAAGAAGTTATCAGGGACCGGGGACCCAGGTTGATAGTAGTCTGTCATTCGACACCCATGTAGCTAAAGTAGTTAGGAAGACCTTCTACATTGCCCACCTTATCATGAAGGGATTCTCATCTAGATCAAGGGAGGTCATAGTCTCCCTTTACTCATCACTCATCAGACCAATGATTGAGTACAATGCCCCATTCGGAATGTATCTGACCCGACACTTGCAGCAGCTGGAGAGGCCACAAAAGTTCCTCACCAAAAGGATAAAGGGTCTCAAAAATCTGTCCTATGCTGCCCGACTGAAAGAACTCCAGCTCTATTCAGTTGCTTACCGCTTGCTCAGAGGTGACCTTTGCCTAACATACAAGGCCATGTCAAACCCAGATTTGATGAATATGCTTCACCTCAAAAAATCTAGATCCATCAGAGCCACAAGGGCGGGAGACTTAAACCTTGACACGGCTATTAATAGGACGTGCTGGAGGGATAGATTCATCACCCAAAGACTCCCTATGCTGTGGAACAAAATCCCGGTACATGTGAGGCAGAGCACCTCGCTGGCCTTGTTCAAGAGAAATCTTGACCAATGGATGGGAGATCACAGATATACCCCAGGGATAACCTCAGTGTCACTGCTCGACAGAGGCACAGCAAAATAATGGGTATAGTTCCCCATACTAAAGGGGTGGCGTAAGCCACAAAACGATGGGCTAGGCTTGTAAATGCCCTCGGGCAGATAGCCTAGTATGAACCTATGAACCTATGAACCTAAGAGTTAATTCAACTTATCAAACATTCAGTTACTGTTAATAATGAAACAGCCTTGGATGGGAATGGAAATTGTCATCTTATAAAAACAAAATGAAAGAAAAGGCATTTCAATAAGTGTCAGCATGCTCACCTTTGGTACAGAACGCTATGAGTTCAATTCCCATGCCAGGCAGATGGAATGCTGACACTGTAGTGCAGCATAAGTGTGTGTGTGTGGGGGGGGGGGTGCTGCCCTCCTGAGTGTACCATCCTTCAGATGAGATTCTAAAGTGACATTCTAGCTGCTTAAGTCGGTGTTAATTCAGATGGATGTAAAAGATCCCACAGCACCTGCTGAAAAAAGTATCAGAAGTTTCCCAGTGCCCTGGCCAAATTTCCCCTGGTAATATAAATACCACCTCAGATCTCCCTAGCTAGTGGGATTGAGCCAGTCAACAAAGGATACATAAATAAATTATGAAATTATGCTGACTGAAAAACTAATATCAGGCCCTAAGAAATGCTGTTTTGGTACTGTGACTCTACTATTTTTCAGTGCACTGCACTGCATTGGAGTTCCATGTTACAGACCAGACAATATTATGTTTTGAATAAAGAAGAAATATAAATGCTGTTATGGAAGACAAAGGAATCAAAAAACTGAATGAGTGTGTTCTTGACACTTGTAAATGGAGAAAAAGAAACTATCCTGCCACGGTCACAGCATTGCACTTTGGTGCGTGTGTGTGTGTGTGTGTGTGTGCGTGCGTGTGCGTGTGTGTGCGTGCGTGCGTGTGTGTCTGTGTGTGTGCGTGCGTGCGTGCATGCGTGTGCGTGTGTGCGTGTGTGCGTGCGTGTGCGTGTGTGTGTGTGTGTGTGTGTGTGTATAAAACCAAAATATAACCAAAAAAAACAAGCATGAACTATAGAAATGCAATCTCAATAGCTATCTACACTTGAGTTATTGCAGGTAATTTACATTTAGTATTATGATATCACTGACATTTTAAATAGCTATAAGCAATGCCTGTCAATATTTTGAATGGGCTCTCAATACCAGCAGCTCTAAGCAATCGTAACTGTAAAAAGTTCATGGTGCAGCATTCCAGAATAATTACTGTTCTTCCTAGCCCACATCTCTGAAAGCCTTACAAGTATGCTTTATAATCAGATATATTTTTAGTTGTAGTTTGAAGCTAGTAAGTTCATTGACATGTCTTATTTCTTCTAGGAGTTTGTTCGAACTAGAAGGTGCATTTTTAGGGAATACGTTTTCAGTAATTGCCAGTTTTAACAAGTGCCATTTGTATTTCTATGAGTTATTAAAGAGTCAGGTCTTTAAAGGTGGACAGTATCTGGTATTAAGGAGCATATAAGTAAGTATGTTAAGCTCTAGCTCATTTCTAAGCCATCTATTATTCTCTAATGTCATGCAGTCTGGTTCTCTATTGTTAGCCAGGTTGATAAACATAGTATTTTATTCTCAGTGGTTTGTAATAATGGGGTATTAGCAGTGCGTTTGCAACAATAATGGGCAGTCCATATTCAACTTTAGGAATGATCACATTGATGGCTATGGAGCATCTGGCTTCTGGAGTGAGGAGATCGAAAATTGAATAGGCTGCTTTAAGTTGTTTTAATACTTTGTTAAGTTGGGACTAGAGTATAGAAGACAGAAGGATCTAACACATTTCTGAAGTATCTGTAAAGATGGCTGTAAAAGAAGAATCTGTGATAATGGGGATAGGGGCATGGTTAATCTTTTGATCTGTGCCGAACTGCATGACAGTATATTTGCTGATATTTACATCAAGTTTGTTGCTAGCTACCAACTCCAAAGTACTTCAAAATCAAACTGTAGTTTTGTAGATATGTGATGAGTTAATTTGCCATGACTAGTGAACACTACATGGTCTGTGTTGACTACACAGTCAGGTGTTGGAAGGTTCCAAGGAACTTCATTAACAAATAAATGAGAATAGTAGTGGTCTTACAACAGACCCTTGTGGGGGTTTGCAGTAAAGGTTTCTCTTTACTTAGAAATTGTAAGCTGAAGATATAGCACAGGAATGAGTGGATAGCTAGTTGTGAAACTGTTGTACAACCTCAGGAGAAAATTCACAGTTTGTTTGCGTCTTTCGGCTTTTTCCTGGTTAGGGGTCGCTGCATCGGAACTCCGGTCTGCTAATGATTGGTGGAAGATTTTTACGTGCCGACTTACCAGGCCTGACGCACAACCTTCAATGAAGGTACGCCCCTTCACGCATGTCTCCACATGGAAGATGCTTTAACTGAGAATCGAACAGAATAACGTCTTACTGTGAGGCGACAACGCTACCGCAGCACCACCACCGCAGTATCAGTAACCTTACTTAGTAATTGCTCATCACTGACTATTTCGAAGGTTCTTTTAAGATCAAGAAATATTGCACCAGCCATCAGACCTTGTTCCACATTGTTATAATTTTTATCAGTGAGTATATATAGGGCAGTTAAGGTACTGTAATTGGGAAAAAAAATGCTGTTTAGCAGTCACTTGTTAAAGCAAGTTGTCCCAAAGATAATCTGCTGCCTGTTCGTAAAGGATTTTTTTTTTCAAGTATTTTTATTATAGGTTCATAGGTAGGTACTAGGCTATCTGCCCAAGGGCATTTATAAGCCTAGCCAGAGTGTGTCGGCTTTCACCGCCCCATTGATTAATTAACTGATCCTCTGTCAAGGAGAACCAATGAAGTGATCCCAGGGGTGTATTTTCTGTTACCCATCCACTCGTCAAGGTTTCTCTTGAAGAGTGTTAATGAGGGGCTCTGCCTGATGTAATTTGGAATTTTGTTCCACAGCATGGGGAGTCTCTGTGACAGGAATCTATCCCTCCATCATGTTTTATTTATTGTTGTGGCGAGGTTTAGCTCACTAGACCGCGTGGCTCGCAGTGACATGGATTTCTTTAGGTGGAGCATGTCCATCATTTCTGAGTTGGACATGGCTTTGTAAGTCAGGCAGAGATCACCTCCCAGTAAGTGATATGCCACTGAGTACAGCCGGAGTTTTTTCAGTCGGGCTGCATAGGACATATGTCTGAGACCAGTAATCCTCTTGGTGAGGTACTTCTGTGGTCTTTCGAGCTGTTCGAAGTGTCTTGTGAGGTACATCCCAAATGGGGCATTGTACTCTATGATGGGTCTAATGAGTGACGAGTAGAGGGGCACTATAACCTCTTTATTTCTAGATGTGAACCCTTTAGTAATTAGATGGGCCACATAGAAATATTTCCTAACTACTTTGGCAATATGATTGTCAAAGGAGAGATTACTATATACCTGGGTCCCTAGATCTCTTATTACCTCTTCTGTATTAAGGGGGCTGCCACCTATGTGGTAATTCATGGGTGTTTTGCTTTTCCCAAATGGGATGACTATGCATTTTTTGTCATTTAGCTTTAGGCCATGACTTTGACAATAGGTGTCCGTCTCAGTAAGGCCCTTTTGGAGGATGTGCGTGTCAGCTGGAGAGTCAATTATGGCTCCCAGTTTGCAGTCATCAGCGAACTTGTTTAGTCATAGTCCTCCTGTGTTTGCCTGTACTTCTGAGAAGTATATGCCAAACAGTAGGGGTCCAGAACCAAGCCTTGTGGGACACCACTTGTGACTGGTTTAGAGTCAGACCTGGAGCCCGCTATTCTTACAATGTGAGTTCTGTCTGTAAGCCAGCTGGCAACCCATCTCATGATGTAGGGGTTTATATTCAGGCTGGTGAGTTTTTCTGTAATACCTGAGTGGCCTTGGTGACTGTCTCAAAGAAGTCAACAAGGTTTAGTAGGCATGATCTGCCCTTAAAAAGGCGAACTGGGTCAGGTCATTGGAGGTTCCCAATGTCTTTGTTATTGAGTTCCATGATAATGCGCTCCATAGCCTTGCAGACCATGCTAATCAGGCTTATGGGGCGACAGTTACCAGAGTCAGTTGTGGCCCCTCCTTTGTGGAGAGGAATAACCGTTGCTGTGCGCTATTCTATGGGCATGTAGCCTGTGGAGAGGCTGAGGTTGAACAGCGTGTTTAGGTGGGGGGTTAGTTCATTCTGTAGTTCGTACAAGATGCAGCCTGGGACACCATCTGGTCCAATTAACGCTGTGTTTTTTGGCTTTTGAATGGGCTGTTTCAAATGTGCGTCTGTGATTTTTGGGACACTACACTTTTTCGGTATTGTTGTGGGCCCTTTTGGAGGTGAGAGGGGATTGAAGTTTGCACTGAATCTATCTGCCAGGATGTTGGCAATATCAGTAGGTTCAGTATATTTTGTGCTATTTTGCACTAGTTCAGTGCATATCTGCGAGTTGCCACTTAGATTCTTAACATAGCTAAAGAAGGCTTTGTGGTTATATTTTGAATCCTTGGCTATTTTTCTTTTGAAGTTAGCCTTGGATGATTTCATGAGGGACCTCAGTTTCTTACTGATAATGATCAGGGATGTCTTTCTTTCTTGGGATTTGCTTTTTTTCTGAACTAATTTCCTCCTTCTATTGTATAGCATGCTTATTGCAGGGGTCCACCACACTGGTTTCCTTCTCTTAGAGGAGTGAGTCTTGGTTTTGCTAGGGATGGCACGATCCATGCATCCTTGTAGGTGCGCATAGAGTGCATTTGTAAAGATTTCTGCATCTTGGGCAGCATTATCCTTTAGCGTGGGGGGCTGTGAAACTTACCACCTCTGTTTTAAGTAAGGTGAAGTTTGCTTTAGAAAAGTTTTTTACTGTGGTTTCCTTAGTTGGGGGTGGTGGTGGGGTGTGGACATCCAGAGTGATTAGTTTATGGTCTAACCAGTGACGGGTTGACCTCCAGTGTGGAACACCTGTCGCCCATGTTGGTGATGACCAGGTCCAATATGTTTTCACCTCTGGTAGGGGAGTTTACCAGCTGATCCAGGGCATTTGAATTGATGAATTCCAGGAAGCGCTGGGCCTGGGAATTTGTACTCGAGTAGTTTTCCCAGTGAATGGTAGGGTAATTGAAACCGCCCAATATCAGGGTGTTTGGTAGGACCTTCATGTTTTCCAGTGACTCCAGAAAGGTGGAGGGGTGGTCCTGGGTCATGGAGGGTGATCTGTAGCAGGCCACAATTTGCATTGCAGATTTGTCTGATGTTAGTTGCACATGGATGATCTCAGAGGTATCATGCTACGCCACTAACCTGGGGGTGTAGGTATCCTTGATGAATATGGATACACGCCCTCCTTTTGTGTTTTGGTCCATGTTCTGTGGCCGAAACGTGTGGTATCAGTTGTAGCCCCATATTGCTGGGGTGCTCTCTGGAGCCTTGAACCAGGTTTCAGTTACTGCACAGATGCCGATGTTCTCCATACTGAGGAGTGCTTCGAGCACATGCATTTTGAGATTTAAACTCCTGGCATTGAGTATCATAACCCTCAGTTTTTTGTTAATTGTGCTGTCTATGGAGGTGGGTTTGACTTTTGAGCCTTGCCTAAAAAAGGCACTATGGGGGCAGCAAGAGCCTTGGCCAGTATTCGAATGCCTCGGGTTGACAGGTGCAAGCTGCCTCTTGTGAAGCAACGCAGCTTGTCGAGCATGTCGTCCCAGGCTGACAGACACTGGATCCCCTTTGAATGACACCAGAAGCTTAGCCAATTGTTGAAATTGATCATTTTTTCTTTATACTGAGGTATCATTCTTGGTGAGGGCAGGATGCTACTTAGGGTCAGGGTCATACCAGCCTGGGCTACATGATCAGAGAGCTCTTCCATGTCTCTTTTCATGTAGTCCAGAGAGGTACAGCTCAGGTCCTTCACACCAACATGGACAATGACAGAGTCATATTTGTACTTGTTCTGGAGTGACCTGAGTGCTTGTGCTATGTGGTGGATTCTGGCTCCCGACAGGCAGCTAACAGTAACCTTCTGCTTGTCCAGCCTAGTGAGTGGGACGTCAGTGTGCCTGACTATAGAGTCACCTATTACTAGTGTGTTAGGTATGTTATTTCGCCTTAAGGGCTGTGATTGTGCAGCATAATGATTTTGTCTTTTATGTGTGGTCTGGTTTGTGACGGGAAGTGCAGGTTGTTTGGGTGTCTGCTTTGGAGGTCTCTGATGCTTTTGCAGGTTTTTATTTAGAGCCTCTGAGTATGATTTTGTGTATTTATGTGTATTTTTTTGCCAGTGCTGTTTTAGTAGGTCTGTATGCAACTGGAGTTGTGGTGAAAGTGTTAACCTTCTCCTCTTGACTATCTGTTCCAGTCTTGGGTAGAGACAGCTTAGCTTCCAGTTTGGCTGTATAATTGTATCTCTCGCATATGTTATTGTTTTGTGGTAGGAGGAGAGGGTTGTCTGTGTACATGAGGCAGTTGTAACATTGCCTCACGATACCCAGATTCACCAGCTGGACTGGAGAGTGCACCTGAAGTTGCCCTTTGGTCATGCCTGAATAGTAGGGTGAGCTGCTTAGTGGCTTGGTTGAGGAGGGGTGAATAAAGAGCCTTGCCCTGCTGGGCAATCAGTGCCAGGGTATATTAGTGTTTGCTATTAGGTCTGAGCAAGTGCTGGGCTGTAAGATGCTTTTTGAGTGCTTAGGTTGAGAGTTAGACTAGTTTCAAGGGAAAAACTGAAGAGGAGACTTAGTGGAGCAGGGAATAATTTAACCGTAGCTAACCGGCACTGCCCGGTGCGCAAAACCATGCAAAAGTGGTTTTTATAGTAGGGAAATGAAAGAGATAGAAATTAGCCCAAAGTGGCCAATAAACTACTAACTTCTGGGCTGGAACCACTCTTCCATGGACAGATAGGTTGCTCAAAGCTCCCCTCTCTCACAGGTGAACAGAGAAACTTTGTTCTATCCAAGTAAGGTATGGGCAACTCAGAAACTAGTATCACAGCCCTGAATTCAGCACTAGCCTGAAAACTGGACTATACTAGCTTAGAACACCGGGAAACAAGGAATTTTTTTTTTTTTTTTTTTTAAAAAGATAAGACAAAAATAGTAAAAAATACACTTAAAACAGCTTTAAATGACGACAAATGATCAGAAAAGGCTATCGCACTTTAGTGTGTAGCCTACAACAGTTAAACTAATTATTTAAACAAAAAAAACAACTTTTTTAAAAGTGCAGGCAGTCAAATAAGTACACCATGTGAAAAAACAAGCTTTTAATTCACAATAAACACTGGAAAATCTGCGTTTAAGCAGAAAACAGTTAAGTACAGCAAGAAATTACAGAAAACTGATACTTAATCACTCCAAAGTCTCTCTCCTAAGCTAGAAGGCTTGTATCAGTTTAAGGCTTTCTAGTGCTACCCAGTAGGTTAGTTACAGGAAAGATGGGAAACAAGCGCAGATGTGGCCTTTTAAACCAGAAAGTAGAAAGAGATGGACAAACTGTCCAAATGATCAATAAACTACAATTTCTGGGCCAAGAACTTCTCCTCTCATGGTAGACAGGCTACCTAGTGCTTACCACTCCCACTGATAAGCTAGAATACTTTCTTCCTACACAGTGGGCAATCATTGGCAATACGGTGGAAATAAGTAGCTGTACTTGGTGTAACTAGTACACATTAAACTTAAAGGATGAGTTTTTGTAGTAAGTGATAAGTTAAATATAAATATAAGAGGTTTAATGACAACAGCTGTGAACAGTGAGCATTTCCAAGTATGGAGAGTGGAAGAACAGAATGCAATTGTAACAGATCTTTTATAAAAGTTTGTGCATTCTTTTCTCGCCTAGTCCATCACTGTTTATCAGCAAGACTCAACAGTCTGCTCTCATCTCTTCTGCAGCCAGTCTGATCATATTTGGCATTTCAAGTCAGTGCATCAACCGCCATATGCTGAGTGACTGCTCACTGCAATAAATGCAAACATTTAAGAAATATGGAGGCAAACCTTTCACATCAGTTTATGTAAGCATCATACATGCACACCACTTTCAAGGTAAAACACCATTGGATCAAGCAGGGGCGGCTCGTGGCATTGGACTGCCGGACTGCAGCCCCCTCAGCAAAAAAAAGAAAAAAGTACCTTTTTGTGTAGACTACTGTATTATTATTTTTTTTTCTTTACTGTCAAACAAGCGAGCCTCAAGTTCATCTTTCAAGTTCCTTCCTGCCTCAGAGTTGGCAAGTAGGCGCATGCGCACTTTAACCGCCTCGGGTTGTGGCGGTTTTAAATAAAGACTTTTTTTTTGTTTGTTTTTGCTGCAGCCCGGTGAGGACATTAAGGTATAAGTGTGATGCCCAGCAGTCTATGCGGTTCCAAACCACATAGAATTGGGAGGGGTTCAGACTGCGACGTCCGCAGGCACGTACATGACGTGCTTGGGCTAAATGCTGCTGATTGGTTGTCGCTCTCTTCCCGGGCTTTATGTGCTGGGAAAAGAGCGAGAATCAAACAGTTTCAGTTGTGGACTGATTCGTGACTGAGTCGGTCACAAGGGAAGGATTATTTACCGATCTGGATCTCGATTTGGATTTATTTAGCATTTTTTGGGCGGCCTATATTTTGTCAGCTGTGCACCTGTTTGTGCTGAAGAACAGAAGGAGAACTGAAGAAAGAAGTAGTAGAGTAGAAGAAAGAAGTTAGAAGAAGAAGAACAGAGACAGAGTACAGACTAGAGTTTTCTTCTTGGTGCTATGTATATTATTTTTTATTGTCCCAGTCAGAGTTGCAAATGGTATATGTTGAAGACTGAGACAGATTTTAATCTTATTTTCTGGGTCATTACAGGAGATAGCAGCTTTTCAGATCTTATAGCTCTTTGATCAGTTTGGAGATGAGCCAAACTTGTACAAAAGAAAGGCAATCAGAAGGTTATCTGGAGTACGTGCTAAACTGAGAAAACTCTCGACTTTAGAACCATCTATTTCCCTGCTAAATGCATACGGCTTGCTCCTTTCTTATCTCATTTCCATTCTGATAAATCAGTCTGTATCTGAATCCACTGTTCCTATGTCCTGGAAGCAGTCATTCGTACTACCTCTTCATAAAAGTGCCTCCAAATATCTGTCAAACTCTCACCCCACTGCTATTCTAATACCTTTTTCCAAAATAATAAAACAATGTATTAACAGTCAGGTTCTTCACTTCCTCCAAACCAAGACACCACTCTCTCGTATACAACACCGCACCCTAGCTATAGTACAACTATCATTCCTTAACACTGTTTATCAAGAAAGGAATGAACATAAACTTGTGTCTTCTGTCTTTCTTGATCTCTGTCGAAGGCCTTTGACACTATTGCCTTTCCTATGTAGTCTAGGTTTCTCCTCACCAATAATTGGGTCACTAACTATCTTTGTAACCACTGTCAAGTCGTCAGATGGCACACTCATTTCTTTACTTAGCTGCTAGTGTCACCTTTGGTCATGCAGGGGTCCATACTTGGTTCTCTCTTAACTTGTTCATAAACAAGGTGTTTTCAGCCTTATTTCAAGACAATCGTATCCAGTATGCTGATAATGCTCTGCACCCTAACTGTCCTCTTTACAGGCCATTTCTTAGGAATCATTTACCTACATCAAGACTTGGTTCTGTCAATCTCAGCTGCTTCTATAATCTTCAAAAACTAATGTGCTTTATCCCCAGATAACAAACCAAGAGTAAGAACAAGTTCACAGCCAATTCCTCTCATTTGGAAGTAGTCTCCCAAACCAAGCTTCTTGGTGTTACCTTTGATTATCCCCTTGAATGTGTTACACGTACTGAAAACATGCCAAGGAAAGTCACCATAAGGCAGACTTTCTGAACCTAATCGCCAGCATTCTTACTGCTACTCACTAAAACCGCCGCTACAACCTGTCTTCTGTCCAGACTTATTTATGCCTCACCTATTATAGGTTCATAGGCAAGTATTAGGCTAACTGCCCTTGTGGGGCCATTTTAAGCCTAGCCAGTTTCTCTTTTGTGCTTGAAATAACCTAACCCATTTGGTTATAGATTGACTTTATTCATCTCATGGGTATTCTTGTTCTCACTAGTATTAATATAGCACAACTACAAAAACTTGAGCAATGCTGTAACAAAAGTGATGAATTTGCTATCACTATGCCCCTTTCATCTCATTACCGTTTAGCTCCCCAAAATGAATTGGCTCGATTTCTCAAGCGGTATACATTTTTTCGTATTAAAACTAGCTCATAACATTCTATTCTTTCCTGACAGATGCCTCGCCCTCAGTTTTCTACAAGGCCACTTCGCTCTACAAGTAAAAATCTTCTTGTTTTTAGAAAATCACACAAGTCATGTGGTGACTCCTTATATTTCAAAGACGTGGAATTCACTTCCTACATCCATTAGGCAAGAACCTTCCCCCAAGGCCTCAAAGATAAACTATTTTTTTTTATTATGTTCTTGGCTCTTTTCCTGAACTGAGGCCCAGGCTAAACCAACATTCCCATAATACATCTCCTCTTCTCCTCTTCTCTACTCATCTCACTAGAATCCTCCTTGACTTTGCTATTCATCCTCTCATTTCTTTATCTAACTGACTACACTGTATTCCAGCTGATCTCCTTTTCATTTAACCCCTTCATTCTTCACAACATACCCCTTTTGTCTCACTTCTGTACACCGTTGTGTCACTACCATACCCCTCTGTCTCACTTCTGTACCCCTTTGTTTCACTTCCAGACCCCTTTGCCTCATTTTTATCACTTAAACTGTATTATTTTATGTATTTATTATCTATGATGATATTTCCTAATGTAAATCAGTGTGGGTTTCCTCTGGGTGTTCCAGTTTCCTCCCACATTCCAATGACATGAGGTAGGTAGATTGGGCACTCTAAATTGACCCTAGGTGTGAGTGTGTAGTGCACCCTCTGAGGAGGGTTGGGCCCTGAGCTGGCAACCTGATCCTGTAAAACCTGCATCTGCTATGGAAACAATGAGTGTTAAATGCCCCAGTCACTACATGGTGGTGGGTAGAGAATAAGGCTGGAACCCTGTACCTTGGACCCAAATGGCAAGAGCCTGAATTCCCTACCCACCACCATTTGTAAAAAAATGCAGATTTTTGCTCATTTGCTCTGTTCCTCATAAAATCTGTGGTTTCTATATGTTTGCTTCTCAACACAGCCAGTTGTGCAGTGGTACCATTGTTGCCTAACAGCTACAGGTTGTCTGGTTTGATTCTTGGCTGGGGTGCCTTCTATGCGGAGTCTGCATGTCCTTCCGGTGTTTGTGTGGGTTTGCTCTGGTGTCCTCTCATCTTACAAAGACATGTCTGGGGTGTTTCTTCCTCTGCCAAAAATTGCCTTTTGTTCCAAGTCAGACTTCCCTGGTTAATAAATGTTAAATAAATAAAAATGACAAGCATTGGAATTTCAGACTTCATATTCTTCAGAAAATACATGGTAACACAAAACCTATTATTATAGCAAGTTTATAAGTTTATAAGATGGATATTTGAAATTTGTCCCTATTTTTGGGACTGTAGTCCCCCATTATTGGCGTTGTCCAGGTTTTTTGTGCCAAGGCTGAGAGCTATGGTGATAACTGAACTCGCTGAATATGTTTGGGGGCTGTATTCCCCCATTATTGGCTTTGTTCAGGTGTTTTGTGCTAAGATGTTGACAGCTATGGTGAGAACTGAATTCACTGAATGTAGCCATTTAAGTTTCAGTCTTCCTCTTTCATAAAATAGATGATTGATTTGGCATAGTGGTATGTTGCTGTGACTGTTTTGCACAGGGTCCTGGGTTCAATGCTTGGCAGTGAAATGTATGGTGGTAACACAGCATTTTATTCTAGCAACTTTCCAACATTATATAAGCAATGTTTAAAATGTGTCCCTGTTTTTTGGTCTTTTGCCCCCCCCCCTAAATTTTGGCTTTTTCCAGATTTCTTGTGCTGCAAAGTTCAGAGATACAGCTGAGTGTCAAGTAGATTTTACAAAAAGCTGAGAGCTGCAGGGAACAAAAGTTTAGTGATACTTATGCTGAGTCTGTTGCATTGTTAATAGCACAACCGGTACTGTACTTGCTTTTGATGCAGAAGGCTGTGGGTTCTACTCCCGCAGTAGGTAGATGCATTGCTGATACTGTACTGTATTGTAAAGGGGGTGGATGCTGCAGTCCTTTTTGGTGAAGATACCTAGTAACTCTGAATCTGTTATCAGTTTGCCATCCATTCCCTATTGCAATTATTAGATGACTTTTTACTTCATAGATTGTGCATATTTACTGATACATTGATCAGGTTTTCCCCATGAGACAAGTAGATAGTTGTTGTCAGGCTTATAATTTTTTAATGAAACATGGGCAATTTATTCCTCAAGGGTAAAAAACACTTTATCTGTAGATGAAACTATTACATATAAAGTTGTTTGCTAGCAGCAACCTCTTCATTAGTTACATATTTCTTTAATGTGGAATTATTTAGATGACTTTTACTTCTTCAGAGATTGTGCATATTTACTGATACTGGTGGACTGTAGAAGTTTGAGTAGACTTTTATGATAGAAATGTTCTGAATTGGGCAGTTTTGTCATTATTGGTGCATGCATTTTTGTTTCATTGCTTACTGGAAAAATGTTCAAAACAAATTTAAAACACCCTCTACAGCTGTACTATATTGTACAAGGAATATAATTTAATAAAATCAGAAAGGTGTATCAAAGACCATGTGTATGTTTCATGTGCAAGGGGCATATGATTTGAAAACAGCCCAAAGTTAATCTTTATCTGTCACTGGCAAAATGTATTTTCTCCGAATGTGGGTTTCAATGCTGTTTCAATGAATGTGAGTTTCAAGTGCAGAGAAGTTTTAATGCTAAGTCTGTTTTCATTGTGAGACTGCATTGCTTTGTTTAGCAGATGTCTTAGTGTTTGTGCTGTAAAATGCAAAATAAAACTTTCAAATGAAGTCCAAATCATCGTAGAAGTAAAGCAGTATTCACATTAGTGTTTATGGTAAATGGGATGAAATAGCCAAGTAATGGTTCATTGAAATAGCTGAAGGGGGGAAGCTCCATCCGACCACAATTTTGTGAGGGGGAAGGGCAGCAAACTCAAAGACAGCCCCGACTGAACTATACCTCTCAACTGTCCAGATTTTCAAAGAATTAATAGATTTTTTGCTTCTTATTTTTGGTTTGTTCCTCATAAAATTTGTGGTTTTCTGGCAAATCATTTAGGAATTAAGTCACTAAATAATGACACACTGAGTTTCAGACTTCATAACCTTCAGAAAATGCATGCTAAAGTAAGACCTGTTCTATCAACTGTCTCAGTTTATACAAGAGCAATTTTTAGTACTGTTTATATGTTCCCCCAATATATTTGGCCTTGTCCAGATTTATTGCATTAACAGGTTGAGAGGTACATGCAAATAAATTGCTTTATAGAATTAGGCATAGCCAAACCTCTCAACTGTCCCTGATTTTGGCTCAAAATGTTGCTCTTCCCCTAATGATCCCTCCGCAAAATAGCAATTTTGGAAGAAAACATGGAGGGTTTATAATTAAGAAATAACTGTAATAATCAGTTAGATTACTTTTATTTCAGAAATGCATGTAGATTCTTTTATTTTGTCAGCTGCTCAAGTTAGCAGTACTAATATTAAAGTGTCCCTTCTTTGACAGGTTCCCAGCTGTATTGTATTGCTATTTTATATTTTTACATCACATTTTTGGTCCATTTTTCATAAAATTGTGTTTTTTGGTAAATTAGTGACAAATCATTAAAGACTGAAGTTAGAAAATAATGATAGACATTTGAGTTTTAGATTTCATACCATTCAGAAAATTCATACTAATGCAAGACCTCGAGCAATATTTTAAAAATTGTCCTAATTTTTGGGCCTTTGCCCCATTTCTTTGTATGGCTTTGTCCAGATTTCTTGCTCTGAGGTTGAGAGGTATGACAAACGTGTTAGGGCCATCACAAGTCAACAGAGACATTTCAAACTGTGACATACTTGTTGCACCCCACTCCCCCATGTAGTGACTCTGGATGTGTCGAAGCAAGGCAAGGAGTAGTTATGCAGTGTAAATGTGCAGAGTATCCCCCCCATCCAAGGTAGACACAAGTACTAGAGTGGCTTTTCATCTGTCCTTGATTTTTACAGAATGGTCTGGTTTCTGTCATATTTTTGTACTGTTGATTTATGCTTATTACTCAAAGTGCCTATTGCTCTGTGTTTAAATAGCAATACTTTAATGACCATCAGGTAAGCTTGGCTGAGATTGCGAGATGTAAGTAAGCTTTAATAAGCATACTGTTTAAAGAATTGCCAACACTGAAAGCCTTTCTGTTGCCATGTAGAGAATACTTAACTAGATAATGTATAAGCCTTGAGTATTGAAATGCATATGACAGTATTTATAATAAAGGACAGAATTGCATTATTTTAAGAGTCTCATTACACTTGGAGGCTTCCAGTCATCTCTGCAGGCTTTACCCGTAAACAGAATGCCAATCGTGTGGTTCATAACCTGTACAGTAATTCTTTTAAGCAATGTATCTTGAGCTTATTTCTTGTTTGCTTTTCATTTTTTACTTTGATCATGTTTTCCCCATGAAACAAGTAGATGTCAGGCAGCAGGTCTTTTTTTGGATAAGGAACATTTTTAAAAGTGGGGGGCATCAGAGATTTCTGCTTTCAGCATGTTACTTGGTACTTTAATAAAGCTGAATATAAATTATAATTAGAACTGCAGTGCAAGAAGTGGTTTGAGTTGAGTGCTGCTTGTTTTTCTTATACTTGAGTTTGACTGGCATTCCATTAATGTATTTAAAAAAAAGTAATTTATTTTTTCATGCCTCACAACCTTTTTTGTTTCCATCTAGATATTAAGCTGTCATGCAGCCAATGCATTGAAATATTTTTATTCTTCTACACTTCATTTTGTCTTGATTGGACTCTCATAATGACGGTTTGGCACCCAGGGCAGTATATTTAGTTTTTGTGGTTTTGAGCAGAGCTCCTCCCCTTTCCAGTTGGCCGCACCCCTTCCCATTGACCCCACCCATTCAGCTGTCTCCTGCAGCCCCCCTTTGATTTGAAGTCACCAGCCGCCACTTATGTTGAGGCTGCAAAATTTAAATTTTCAAAGCTTCCTAGAACTTAGTCCTACTTCCCTGACAGTTAACACATGCTTCAAATCCACATAGCTCACCAAAACATCAACATGAAAGCAGGCCTAAGCCCATACGCTCCACTAAGTTTCCTTCCATCTGGGGAATGTGATAGTTATAGGTGACACTAGTCATACAGATTGCATACTGGGCAAGAACAGGTTAACAGTGGCAAGTTCACTGCCAGGAATCATAATGTAACAAAAGCACTATGCTCCTTAAAAAGGACTTATATGATTGTGGCCTAATGGAGGCCCACGTGGGAGTGAATAACATGAGGTGTTCCACCCAGAAAGACATACAGACAGATATGAGGGACCTATTACATATGTATTAGAAGCAGAAAAAACATTGGTCTTAAGTAATAGCTTCCCTTCACCGAGAATAATGTAAAATAAAAGGGTCTATATTAGAAAGACGAAACTGTAAAACAGCGAACGTGCTTAGATCGACCCAAAATGATCGAACCTGCTAAACCTCGTACGGCCACAACAGTGATTTTTTTCCCTGGGAAAAAAAATTGCTGGGCCAACACAAAAAAACCCCAAACAAATCTAAACACAAACTAAAGTCGGGGGGGGGTTCACCCCCCTCCCCACAGACCCCCCAATTTTGGGGGATGTGGCCCCCACACCCCCATACTTAAATATACCAACTCCAAGATCACACTACAGTGGAGGAAACAGCAAAGCCCTGACAATGGCCCAGCAATTTTTTTCCACTGGGAAAAAAAAATCGCTGTTGTGGTCATTCGTGGTTCTGCAGCTTCGATCAATTTGGGTCAACTAAGCTTGTTCGCTGTTTTGCCATTTCACTGTTCTAATAGGAACACAAATAAAACAATTGGTTAATTGTCTCAGGGTACAGAGGGGTAAAGCCCTTACTGCACTCCCAAATGACCTGTGTTTGATTAGCAGCAGATATGCTGGTGGGGTCCACAGGGAGTGTGGTTAATGTCTGTGTGACCATTCTTGAGGGAGGCAGCATTAAAGCTCACTGCAAGATCCAGCATATGGGTTAGCCAGCTTTATGCTACACGAGCGATGAGTTGCTCACTCAGGAGGTTGTGTATATGCAGAAGTGTGCAGGAATCTACCAATGACTATAACGATGGAGCTGCCAAAGCTATTACAGGGCAATGTGAGTTGGGATATATTCTCCATTGGTGCATAGTCCCCAGCGGGGACCAAGAAGCTGCACCACCATCCTCAGTTTCGTCAGCAGCCCCAGACTTGGGTGAGGATGAAGAAGGACAGAAACTAAGGTGGGGCTGGTAGACCGGTGAATGAGGAGAGGGCCACTGGCAGTTACTGGTCAGCTGTAAGGGAGGAAAATAAATAAATTAACAAGTAAATAAATAAATGGCATCAATGATTGCCTAAGTAGTTGGTGTCATTCAAAGAGTATCTGGTATGTATAAACCTGAGGTAATATGGCAAATAAGACTTTCTGTTTCATCATAGATGGCTCACACCTCTCGTACCAGGATATTTACACTATAAATGGTTCAGAGCTCTCGTACCAGGATATCTACACTATAAATGGCTCACCCCTCTCGTACCAGGATATCTACACTATAAATGGCTCACTCCTCTCGTACCAGGATATCTACACAATAAATGGCTCACACCTCTCACACCAGGATATCTACACTATAAATGGCTCACGCCTCTCGTACCAGGATATCTAAACTATAAATAGCTCACCCATCTAGTACCTGGATATCTACACTATAAATGGTTCACACCTCTCGTACCAGGATATCTAAACTATAAATGGCTCACCCCTCTAGTACCAGGATATCTACCCTATAAATGGCTCACACCTCTCATACTAGGATATCTACACTATAAATGGCTTACACCTCTCGTACCAGGATATCTACACTATAAATGGCTCACCCCTCTCGTACCAGGATATCTACACTATAAATGGCTCACACATTTCGTACCAGGATATCTACACTATAAATGGTTCACCCCTCTCGTACCAGGATATCTACACTATAAATGACTCACCCCTCTCATACCAGGATATCTACACTATAAATGGCTCACCCCTCTCGTACCAGGATATCTACACTATAAATGGCTCACCCCTCTCGTACCAGGATATCTACACTATAAATGGCTCACCCCTCTCATACCAGGATATCTACACTATAAATGGCTTACTCCTCTCGTACCAGGATATCTACACTATAAATGGCTCACCCCTCTCGTACCAGGATATCTACACTATAAATAGCTCACCCCTTCATACCAGGATATCTACACTATACATGGCTCACACCTCTCGTACCAGGACATCTACACTATAAATGGCTCACCCCTCTCGTACCAGGATATCTACACTATAAATGGCTCACACCTCTCGTACCAGGATATCTACACTATAAATGGCTCACCCCTCTCGTACCAGGATATCTACACTATAAATGGATCACCCCTCTCGTACCAGGATAGCTACACTATAGATGGCTCACACCTCTCGTACCAGGACATCTGCATACTATCTAACATCTTTGCTGTCCCCATGTAGTGCCTTTTTATGCAGAGTTCCCAATGGACGTACCAAGATAGCAAGTCCAGTCTCAAATTTAGACAAGTCATGGTGGCATTACTCAATCCCTAAAGCCTAAACAGAAAGATGTCAGATCTTCAGGCTCTTCTGTAACTCAGACTTTTTCATATTTTTGTAGTTACTGAGACATGGTATCAGTGCAATGACTACTCCTCTATTCCTGCATTTAACAACTGTCACACCTTCATACCTTGTGTATCAGTGGGAGAGCATCTGTATGTGTCAGAAATGATCATCTGTATGTTTCAGAAATCAACTCATAGTATATTATCCAGAACCCATGACCCTCCAGTAGTGTTGAGGGATAAAGCCCTGACTATAGCCCAGGTGACAGGGGTTCAACTGGCATATCAGCTGTCCATTTATAGGACAGATGGGCATGCCTAGCCTGGAGGGTAGGGATGTGCTGGGCATTGCCTAATTTTCCCTAGCAGAGGCAAAGTAAGAAGGGATGGAGGCTGGTTTGGAAGTTCAGAGGGAACAGACTGAGGTATGGCTGTCCTATAGCCAATGGTGATCTGTACAGAAGCAGTTTCTCTCATAGCCCACCCAGCTTACATATACAGTGTCATCACGTATGGATGGGGAGTCAAGGCAGAATAAAAATCCCTACATTGTCAGATGACAGCTTTAATGCAAGTATGTCTTGTCCAATGCCCCTTGCCCAGAGTGTATACAATTCCAAGAGAGACCCTGCTTAGGATGTTGGGTCCACCTTAGCTCAGAATTTCTCCCAGTAAGGAGACCCGAAAATAAAGGATTGGTGGGGGTCCAGCAGAAAAGGAATATTTGGCTGAGATAATTGGACTGGCAGAGATGGGTTGATGGTCAGTTGATGTGCATGAAAAAAAGCAGCACAAAAATATTCAAGACCCTAAATTGGAACTTCTAACACCCTAGACTGGAACTTCTAACACCTTAGATTGGAACTTCTAAAACCCTAGACTGGAACCTCTAACACCCTAGACTGGAACTTCTAGTAATTGAAATCACCTTAAACAAAGCCTCACTTCATTGCAAGCTACAGTTCCCCATCAGTGTTCCCCAAAGGTTATGGAAGTTACCTTAACACTGTTCAGGGCTTTAATATTAAATAAAATGCTCTCTTGTTATGAGTCTTCAATTACCCAAGCATTGACTGGGCAATAAACATCTCTAAACATGGATATGCTCAGCATTGCTAAGACTTTTGCTAATAACAGTGTGTTAGAGTAAACTGCATGTAAAACTACCTACAACAGGATCTAATATCCTTTACCTGATCCTTATCAACTTAGCTCCAGCCTGTATTCAACTGTATTTTTTCTCATTCCTGCTTAAATTTGATCACAAATCAGTCACCTTCTCTGTCAAGCTATTGTTACCAACCCACCACCAGATGAAAACTCTGTTATGGATTTTTACAGGGTAGACCTAGTTTAGCTTGCAGAAGACCTTAGCAAAATTCCCAACAATCCCCTGTAAATGGGCCCCAGTGAGAGGCCTATTGCAATCTCTCCCAGGATTTACCAGCAGTAAAACAACTGGGAAGAAAAGTTGGTACCTGTCATCCCTAAATAAAATGGTAAATTCAAACGTAATCCTCTCTGATGGAACTCACTTATTGATAAATCATATAACAAAAGATGAAAAATAATGAAAAATTGTAAGAAATCCTCATACCTTAAGGCCACATTGACTCCCACTCCACTTCAGTAATACATGCTCATCTTAACCCTAAAGTTGTTTGCCTTTCGTCTTTTCCTGGTTAGGGGTCGCCACAGACGTACTCTGGTCCGCTAATGATTGGCAGTAGATTTTCATGAACACCGAGGTGCCAGTTCGATGTCCAACCTTCAATGAAGGCACGCCCATTTACGCATGTCTTTCGAATGACACCCATCTGCGGGGAGGACATGCAGACTCCACACAGAAGGCACTTCCCGCACTTATCTTAACCTTAAAGTGTATCTTAAAAATCCCTTCCTACAAAACTACCACTGTTCAGGCAAGTTTCAGCTGAATGTGTTTGGGTTATGGATGTTGCATCTGAAAAAGGAAATTTGCCTCCTTTTTCAATGAACTGAATGTTGATGCTTTTTGTATTTTGTTTGAGATATAGTGTATGGTTGACATCTTCCGTTGGATGTTTTGTGTGTCAACCAAGTAACATGTTGACCATTTATTATATAACTTTATATATGTATGTATATATTAATATATATGGATCTACTTCAGTATATCAAATTGACAGATAACTGCAAATTTCAATTACGAAGACGAGAAAAGCACAATTTCAGTAGAATGAACATTTACCATTTCAAAACTGGTAAGAACAAAGTTTGGTTAAAAGTTGAATATTCATTGTTTGCAGAGCTTTCCCGACTTGATTTAGTGTTTTTCCAATTCCCAGAGATGCACTAGGGCTGGAAAAAAATCATTAATGACATCATTAAAGTTGAAAGGTGAAAGGATCACAAAGCTCCCTGATTTGAAGAGGATTATGGAAACGGAATGCTGAAATGCTAAAACGGACCTCCAGGGCTGTAAAAATAAAACAATGGTTTTATTTTTAGCTTATTTTAAAACAGAAACATGCAGAATACCTTGATGAAGCCCTCCAAATGTTGTTTTGAGTTCAGACAACTTCTGTTCTGAACCCTTCCTCATTACCTAGAGGAAAACAGTTTTTGTACTTACTTTTCTCACTTGCTTAGAGAAAAACAGCTCTTGTACTCACTTTCCTCACTTATCTAGAGGAAAATAGTTTTTTATTCAGGCATGTCCAAGGGTCAGCTCCCAGTGTTCTCTCCTATCTATCTGATGAATCTTGGCATCTTGAGGCAATGTAGAAATTCTCTCATGTACACAGACAACCCTCTCCTCCTACCACCCAACACTACAACCTGTGAGAGATGCACTTATCTAGACAAACTGGAGGTAAAGCTCTCTCCAACCAAGACTGTACTTGACAGTCATGAGGAGAAGGTAAACATTTGCACCACACCACACTCATCACATAGTATCACTAAATCTACACCACCAAAATCCACACATAGTAACACAAAAACATTTACAGAGGCTCTCAATAATAATCTGTCTAAGCAACAGAGACCTCCAAAGCAGAAACGCAAGCAACCTCCATCCCCCAACACAACCCAAATGACATATAGCCCACAGACTCAGTGTGCCACTCAACCACAGCCAATAAGGCAAAACAACATATTCAACACACTAGTCATAGGTGACTCTATAGTCAAGCACAATGATGTCCCACTCACCAGGCTAAACAAGGAAAAGGTTACTGTCAGCTGCCTGTCGGGTGCCAGGATCCACCACATAACCCACGCACTCAGGTCACGCCACAACAAGTACAAATATGACTCTGTCATTGTCCATGTTGGTGTGAATGACCTGAGACATACCTCCCTGGACTACATGAAAAGAGACATAGAAGAGCTCTCTGATCTTGTAGCCCAGGCAGGTATGACCCTAGCCCTGAGTAGCATTCTGCCATCGCCCAGAAGAATACCGCAATACAAGACAAAATGATTGACTTCAACAATTGGCTAAGCTTCTGGTGTCATTCTAAGGGGATCCAGTATCTGTCTGCTTGGGATGACATGGTCGACAGACCACGATGCTTTGCCACAGATGGCCTGCACCTGTCGCCCCTGGGATTCCAGATACTGGCTAAGGCTCTTGCTGCCCCTAAAGTGCCTTTTTTAGGCAAGGTTCAAATAACAAATTCACCACCGTAACAGAAACAGGCAAGCAAAAACTGATGGTAATGCTATTCAATGCTAGAAGTCTAAATTTCAAAATACACTCACTCGATGCACTCCTTAAAATGGAGAACATCGATATCTGTGCAGTGACTGAGACCTGGTTCAATGCTCCAGAGAGCACCCCTGCACTACCAGGCTATAACTCATACCACACTTTTCAGCCATGTAACCTGGACCGAAACACCAAAGGCTGAGGTGTGTCCATATTCATTAAGGATATCCACACCTCCAGGTTAATTGCTCAGCATAATGCATCCGAGGTTATCCAAGTGCAACTACCGCTGGGCAAAACTGCAATCCAAATTGTAGCTTGCTACAGATCCCCCACCATGCCCCAGGATTCCCACTCCTCTTTTCTTGATGTACTGGAAAATATTAAGGTTCAACCAAACACCCTAAAAATGGGTGACTTCAACTACCCCACCATTAACTGGGAAAACTACTCGTGTACCAACTCCTTAGCTCAACGCTTTCTGGAATTCATAAACTCCAATGTCCTGGATCAACTTATCCATACCCCCACCAGGGGCAAAAATATCCTAGACCTAGTCATTACCAACATGAGTGACCGGTGTTCCACACCTGAAGTCAACTCCTCGTTGGTCCGATCCAACCATAAGCTAATCACCCTTGATATCTACATCCCGCCCCCACCCCCTATTAAGGAAACCACAGTAAAAAATTTCTTCAAAGCCAACTTCATGCTTCTTAAGACAGAAGTGGTGAACTTCATGACACCCATGCAGATGGACAATATAGTTACAACTGCTGAATCCTACACAAATGCACTCTATAAGCACTTACACGAGTGCATGGATCGTGCTATCCCAAACAGAACCAAGACACTATCCTCCAAAAAAGGAAGTCAATCTGGTGGTCCCCTGCCATAAACATACTGTACAACAGAAGAAAGAAACTGTTGCAAAAGAGAGTAAAATCCCATGAGTGGAGGAGCTCCCTGATCAGCCTCAGTAAGAAGCTGAGATCCCTTATCAGATCCTTCAAAGCTAGCTACGAAAACAAAATCACCACTAATTCTAAGGACAACCACAAAGCATTCTATAGCTATGTCAAGAATCGCTCAGATCTGCTCTGAGTTATAGTACAACGGCATGAAAATTACAGAGCCAATTGATATTGCCAACATCCTGGCAGATAGGTTCAGTGCTAACTTTAACCCCCCCTCACCCCCTAAAGGGCGCATATCTATACAGGAAGAATGCATAGTCCCTGTAATCACAACTACACAGGTAAAAGCTGCACTCTCTAAAGCCAAAAACACAGCATCCATGGGACTGGACAACATCCCAGGCTGCGTTTTACACAAACTTCAGAACAAACTGGCTCCCCACTTAAGCACCATGTTTAATAATAGCCTTGCGTCAGGCTTTGTGCCCACTGAATGGCGCACAGCAACAGTTATCCCACTCCACAAAGGGGGAGCCATCACTGATCCCGGGAACTATCGACCTATTAATCTGACAAGCCTGGTTTGCAAGGCCATGAAACATATCATCATGGAACTCATAAACAAACACATTGGTAACCTCCAAACTCTGGATTCCACCCAATTCAGGTTTGTGAAAGGCAGATCATGCCTCTTGAATCTGATTGTCTTCTTTGAGGCAGTCACCAAAGCCGTAGATGAGGATAAGGTGGTTCACACAGCTTATCTTGACCTCGCCAAGGTTTTCAGCACCATCCCCCATTCTGGAATTATAGCTAAACTCACTAAACTAGGTATAAATCCCTGCATCACAAGATGGGTTGCCAACTGGGTCACTGACAGAACCCACACTGTGAAAGTGGCAGACTGCAAATCTGACCTCAAAGCAAGTGACAAGTGGAGTACCACAGGGTTCCTTCCTGGGACCTCTCCTGTTTGGTATCTACTTCTCTGAAGTACAGGCTAACACAGAAGGCCTCTGACTAATGAAGTTCATAGATGACAGCAAACTAGGAGCCATAGTCAAGTCCCCAAATGATGTGAACATCCTACAGAAGGGCCTCGCTGAGACAGATGCCTGGTGTCAGAGCCATGGCCTCAAGCTCAATGCCAAAAAGTGCAGTGTCATCCCCTTTGGTAAAAACTCTGTACCCATGAACTACTACATAGGCAGCAATCTACTTAACACCGAATGTGTGATAAGAGACCTTGGGACCCAGGTGGACAGTAGTCTCTCCTTTGATAGTCACATCACCACAGTAGTCAGGAAGTCCTTCTACGTGGCACACCTCATCATAAAAGGGTTCTCATACAGGAAAAAATAGGTCATTGTTCCCCTCTACTCGACACTCATTAGACCCATTATAGAGTACAACGCCCCTTTTCAAATGTACCTCACCAGACATCTGCAGCAGCTGGAAAGGCCACAGAAGTACCTCACAAAGAGGATTACTGGCCTCAAACAAATGCCCTACACTGAGCACCTCAAAAAACTCCAGCTTTACTCCATAGCATATCGCCTGCTCCGAGGTGATCTCTGTCTAACATATAAAGCTATGTCAAACCCAGAGGTGTCGGACATGCGACACCTAAAGAATCCCAATCCCTCCGAGCTACACGCTCTAGGGACCTAAACCTTGTCACCATAATAAACAGGACATGCTGGAGGGATAGATTCCTGTCCCAGAGACTTCCCATACTCTGGAACAGGCTACCCATTTATGCCAAGCAAAGTTCTTCATTAGCACTCTTCAATAAATATCTTGATGAGTGGATGGGAAATAGGAAATACACCCCAGGGATCAATTCTGTGTCTCTGCTCGACAGTGGCACAGGAAAATAACTTTCTTGGGTAGCGTAAGCCAGGGAACCTTGTTGGCTAGGCTTACATAGGCCCTTGGGCCGATAGCCTAGTACCTACCTATGAACCTATGAAAAGATGAATTGGGTTGTTTCAAGCAGGATTAACTTTGAAGAGACACAGAAAGGTGGATTTTGCTTGCTCAGGGGTTTCAAGGGATATTTTTTCTTCTTTGTGGTAGAAACTTAAAGATGCAGGGTATTTCATTTGTAAACAAATCTTGTTTTCAATAAGGTAAGCACAATATTTACTAAGTTTCTGTCTGTTTTGTTTAATTTCCAGAGGGAGATCTTGAGTTATTGTGATTTGATGTGCTCCCCATGTAAAGTTCTTTTTAGCTTTGTATGCTGCTAGTATTTGTTGAACATGTGCTGAATTAAGCAGTCTGACATATATTTGTCTCAGAGTCACTTGTTTGTGCATGCCTTATAGCTCTGTGGGCTCTTTCTATTACTATATCATCCAAGAGATCTTTATTGTTCAAGAGAGAGCTTAGTATTTCTTTTATTATTGAATTAAGTTGTGTATTGTCAAAGCTCTCTGGAATTCCTCTTATGATAAAGTTATTACGCCTGCTTCTGGCTTCTAGATCTAACATTTTTTGTTGTAATTCTTTAATTATGTTGTTGCTGGTCTGAAGCCTTTGCTGAAGTTCATTATTTTTAGTTCATTTTCCATAACTTTGGCTTCACTTTGCTGTAGTCTAAGCATACTTTGGTCCAGCATAGAGCCAAATGTAGTTAGTTTATTTGCAAAACTTTGCACTTCTAATTGTAAGAATTTGTTTAACCAAACTTTGCTTTCCTCATCAAAAAAAAAAAAAAACTCAAATTGTATGTTTTCAAGACTTTACACTGCTATAATTACACAGAAGAAGGTGATAGAAGAAAATAAGTCGTTTGGAAAATTCTAGAAGAGAAAAGGATGTAGCTGCTTTTAAATATTTCAGCCTCTCTTCCTGCAGTATTACAAAACCTTGATAAACCAAGGTACTGTCTCATAGTAACTGCCTTTCATTTATAAATTCTTAAAAGCTACCTAAGTATGGCTGCATAAAGAAATGACTTAAAGGTGCTTTTCCTTAAGTCACTATAGAGGTCAAGAAACAAGGATTGTTAAATGACATCTGGATCAATGGATCTCATACAAACTCTTAAGTATTAAACACTCCCAAATGATTACAGCCATGCTTTCTTGCATTATACAACTATATAGGTGCAATACTCTAACTAATCCTGGGGGGGGGGGGGGGGGGTACTGTTCTTTTCTGAATAATGCTTTGAAACAGGGTGATGCAATTTGGGTTGTGACTTTTGTTTTATAATAGCCTACATTAGTATATTACTTTGACATTAGTAAGTTCTTATACATTGCTTAATCACTATCCTAATAGCATGTTCACTGGGTTGTATTTGAATGAGTCATTGACTAAATGATAAATAGAGTCTTTTATTGCATGCATATGTGAGAAGGTGACACTGACTAGTTGAAAACAAATTAGTGGATCTGGATGCGATCTATCTCAGGTTTTGGATTATGGTGTTATATTTTTATTCTTTGTATATTTGCATAACAAAGACAGATGTTGTTGTATGTATATTGCAAGTATAGATATACATGAGGAAATTTCCAGTAGCTTTAAAGAATATAGTTAGTTGCTTATAACATAATTACTCTAACTGTTTTGGAACTTCAAAGTGCTGCCTTTTCTTTTAAGCTTCTTTTAGATCTCTTCTATATAAAATTCTGTTTAGTAAACTTTTTAATAACTTTTGAAATATTAAGGACTAGAACATATTATTGCCTGTTATTATAAACATTTTTAAGAATTTACTTTCTCTTACTTTACACATACCATTTAATTGAATAACTAACATACTATTTTAAGAGGTCCGAAAATCATTATACTGTAAATAAATAAAAGGAGCAGGCTGTGCTCAGTCTGTAGCTGATGACTGTTCACATTTCAAACATTCTAGGTACTTTTGACATCCCTCTGCTAAATGTATATATAACTCTAATACAAATAATAGTTTTTCTTTGCTTTTCAACTCATGCACAATTACCAATATAGAGGGATGGGTGGATAGGCACCTATTTGGGGTATAGGAGTTTAGAAGTCACTGCATCAATTTTAAAGTTTAACAGACACGTTTTATTACTATTTCTCTGCTTATTAGGCCATGAACATCATGATAAGTATCTTAAGACATGGTATCAACAGACTCATGGAACGTTAAAGGGATAGTGGATAAAAAAAAAGAGATTTAATCATGCATCTCACATACCAAAGCAAGGCTAATGTAACCTTCCTGTAAGAAACTCACTTGGATGATCAACTGTGGGATAAGGAAAGGAAAAGGAACAGGATTAAGTAAATATTAGCTGCAGGCCATAAGTCTTTATCTAGGGGGGTAGCCGTTATAATAAATAAATCTTTCCAAGGAGAAGTTACTTCTTTTAAAGCTGATTCTAATGGAAGATGGTATTATTTACTAGTGAATATCATACTCTAAATAAACCTTTACTCTTTCTTAATATATATAGCCCCATGCGCTAATCAACATCTCTTCATTTATGAAATCTTTAATATACTAGCTAACTACCCAAATCATTTGTATATCATCGGTGGGGACTGGAATGCTTTATTAAATCTGGACAAAGATAGATCACATAATGAAAATAGGCAGTCGCAACATACCACTATAGCACTTGAAGAATTACAAAATACTTTTGAGCTAACTGGCCCCTATATTAAAATTCCAGTATGATGAAACAATATCAGCATTCACTTTCTTCTCAGCCACTCATAAAACCTGGTCCAGAATAGATGCTTTTCTAATTTCCCAATCATTGCTTTCGAGCAAACTAAATTATGCTGTATCACGCAGAACTATCTCAGACCATTCAAAAATCAGTCTCTTAATAAATTTTCAAACATATAAACAAAATGTTCCCTATTTCAATAATTGAACATTAAATCCTAAAATCATTCAAAAGCAAGAAACAGCACAGGAAATCCAGAATGTCATAGCCCAACCTCAAAATGACTTTATATCTACTCAAATTCCTTATGATATACAATGGGCGGCTGCCAAACGGGTCATTGGGGTATAATTATCCAAAAATCTGCATAGTTCAAAAAAAAGTACAATAACTTTAAAAAGGAACTAGATACTCAAATAAATATTGCTGAATTAGAACTGCAGAAAAAAATACTCTAAAGACCTGGAGGAAAAAGTAATAGACTGGCAAAAGCAATTACACAAACACTATCTAGAAAATATCTCCCTGTTAGAATTAAGGTCAGTATATCAATATTCAGATTGGGCACAAACACCTTAAAAATTCCTAGCTAGACTAATTAACATAAAAATGGCCCACCGAGAATTAAAGAAATAGTGTATGAAGGACTGGTGAAGCACAAGGGCCAAGATATTGTAGATGGTTTTGAAGACAAATATAAGAAACTATACAACCTACCCCTTATCACCATCTACAGACAATTTTGGTAATTTTATACATAATATAACATTTCCACAAATTATGGAAGATAAAAAAAAAAAACTCCTAAAAACACGCCTGCAATTAAATGAGATAAAAGCTGCAATAAACAAACTCAAACCGGGTAAATCCCCTGGGCCCGACGGCTACACCTCTGAATTTTATAAACTATTCATGGAACCTATTTCCAAAGTATTATTAAAAGTTTTCAACTTTATAATACAACATGAAATAACAGATAATTATTTAAATAACTCCAAAACAGTGCTAATTCCAAAACCGAGTTCTGACCCAACAGATCCAGCAAACTACAGACCAATAGCCCTGATAAATACTGACCTTAAGATCCTAGCTCATGTTATAGCAAATAGACTTAAGAATGTACTCCCCTCTATCATTTCCCAAGAACAAATGGGCTTTATGATAAACAGGCTAACAAGTGATAACACCCTCCTTTTAGATACCATTATCAGACTTCTTAACAGTGACAAATGTCCCAGATATGTCCTCACGGTGGATGCAACCAAAGCTTTTGATAGAGTTCATTTACATTTCCTGTTTAATATATTGCCTTTATATGGTTTTCCTCAGGAATTCATAAGGATAATTAAGGTTCTATATCAGAAAGCTTCGACCACTATTCAGGTAAATAAGCTCAAAACTAACCCTATACTGTTATCCAGTGGTACAAGACAAAGTTGCCCTCATTCCCCATACCTCTTTAATCTTTATCTAGAACCTCTCCTTCTGTTTATTTCACAAAAAACCTTCCATCACATACCTAGAATCTATAATACAAATCTTATAGTCTCTGCTTTTGCTGCTGACTTAAATATATATTTTCAACTTCCCACTACTGACCTCCCAAAAATACTTAAAGCTATAATTGAGTTCTCTGAAATCTCTAACTATAATTTAAATTTAAACAAATCCCACATATTTCCCATAAATCTTACAGGTCATAAGGAATTTTACTTTCCCATGAGTGAGATCAAGATAAGTTATTAGATAAAATACCTAGGAATAATATTTATTCCTGACTTTAAGGATATGATAAAGAATAACTTATTGCATACATGGACCTGTATTGAAAGTGATATCAATAAGTGGAAGAATATTAATATGTCATTAGTCTCAAAAGCTAGTGTTGTTAAAATGAACCTTTTACCAAGAATACTCTTTCAACTAAATGCTACTTTTTGAAATATTCCCCAAAAAGTCTTCCTTGATTTAGAAAAAGCTATATCAAGATTCTTATGGTACCCCAAATCCTCTAGAATGAAATATGACAAACTTGTACTTACCAAAGATAAAGGGGGATTGGGGTTACCTGATTTCAAACTCTATTATAGTATAATTACTGCTTACAGACTAATACAGATAATAAGCCATGATCCGTATGTAAATACCTGGACACCCCAATGGACCAAAATCTGGTCTGAACAATTGAAATCCCTTGGGTATAACAGCAAATCCCTACCATTTTTAAACCTAAATCAAAATGGCATATTCACGAAGAATATATATCCACTAATTAAATACATGATTCTTACTACAGAGAAATTATTTAAATCATTGCAGTTATTAGATGCTCTTGCCTTTATACAACCACTCCACCTAAATCCCAACCTACTAATAAACAATAAACCCTTAAATCTAAAAATTACCCTCTGATAAAAGATCTCACAGTATAGGAAATATGCATGTCAGACACTACTCAGAGCTTGTGAATGGAGATTGCGGTGTACTGAGAAAAACAACTGCTCTATTTAAACACTGGATTCAACATACAAATATACCATTTTAAATCATTTTTGCAGGGGTGCAAGCCCCCTGCACCCCCGATGTAGTGAGATGTGGGACACACATGATTTGCGGGGATGTGAGGAACTCACACCCCCACAAATCATATATATACTAAGTCCAAGATCACACTACAGTAGAGAAAAGGGTAAACCTACAGATCCTCAATGTACTGCGATCTGCATTTGGAAACTTTGAAAAGGGTATATTTTTATGTTAAATCCAGTGTTTGAATGAAGCAGCTGTTTTTCTCAGTACACCATAATCTCCATTCACAAACTCTGAGTGGTGTCTGACATGTACAGTCATGCCTTTTTGTTCTTACCAGTTTCAGAATGGTAAACATTCATTCTTCTGAAATTCCGAACTTCTCATCTCGGTAATTTAAATTTTGGCTTTATGTCAATTCGATCTACTGAAGTAGATCCACATATATACTATATATATATATATATATATATATATATATATATATATATACACTGCACACACACACACACACACACACACACACACACACACAATATATATATAAATAAAGCACAGCAGGATCCATTTAAAAACATTCAAACAGGACAGTGCAAGACAAAATAGTAATCCAATAACTCAGTTTTTCAACCATTTACATGGTCTTCATCAGAACTAATCAGTTCTCTGAAAACACTCAATTTAAAACTTTGCATTCATCTGATGTATACTTCTATTATTGAATGCGTTCAGCCATAAAATCACTATCTGCCTTTTAGACATTTTTTAAAAACATTTTGTGAAAAAACATACTTATCATTTCAAACAGTGCATGTCCAAAAACAACATATAATTTACAAATTAAATATGACTATGCTACAATTGCTAAGAATGGTAAAAAAATAAATCCAACATTCATTAGCCCATTTCAAAACCAGATGGACAACCATATGAATATGAAACCTCAATAAAAAATATATGTATGAATGTAGTTAATGTCCTACAGTAAACTATCTCTGGTTGTGAATGAATAAATGGATATATAAAAGTGCATAAATATATAAAAATTGTATAGAAATTAAAAATTAAAAAGTAAAAATTAATAAGTGCTTAATAAAGATGTTGTTAATTATGCTGATAATGTCAAACACAAACACAAAAAATGCTAAGGATATTAATTAAATATCACTATCTGAGGGGTATAATAAATATATGAGTGTTTAAATATAAATAATATACTATGATTTGGTTACAGAATGTTGAAAAATTGATAAGTTAATGAATTAATAAATTACTATGTGTGGGTAGTTCTAATGAGAAAATTATTATCAAAATTACACAAAAATGCAAACAAACAAAATACATATAAATATTTATTTTGTCAATAAAGACTAAAATTGAAAGACTTAAATTAATATAAGTAAGCTGATACATGTAAATCTTTAAAATCTGTGTATATAGTTTTTCATGTAAAAAATTTTTGTTACAAAATTGCAATAAATATATATTAAAAAACTCTCAAAATATTATTCTATCTCTTAATAATAAATAAATATATTACGTAATGTAAATATAAATATTTGATATATTAATTTTGTAAAAAGTTTTATAAGATAATAAAAAATTCTATAAAAGAATTGTGGGCATACTACTTCAAAAAATATATGTTGTTTATAAATATAGTACTCAATAATGAATAATAATCTAAATTAATGAAGTATAAGAGTAACCCAGTAAACATTGGCATACATAAAAATATTCAAAAGAAAGCTGAAAATATACAGAATTATGCAAAAATGTATTTCATAAGTATTATTAACAAATTTGTAAAATTTATAAAAATTTATAAAAATATATAAATTAATACATAAGGAACCATAATTTCATTTCTTGTGAATTATGTTGTGAGTGTAGGAATGAGTAATTAAATGAGTAGAGATTTTATAGAAATACACTCATTCAAACCCGGTGGATTAGTGGCATCTAAGTGTAACTGCCACCAGGTTTCTTTAAAGGCTATTAAACTTTTAATATTGCCTCCTCTTGGATCATTAGGAATAACTTCCAAAATACTGAATTTGAACATTAATGTGTCTATATAGGGCATTGTTTAAATCTTTATTCTTAATACAATACATATCAGTTCTTCCTACATAGAAGGCAGGACACATATCACATAGAGCCATATATATAACTTGTTGCAATTTCCTGCTTGACTCACAACAATGCTATTATGTCCATTTTTAAGATAAATCTTTCTTGCACTTGACATAAATTTGCAATAATTGCAACATCCACATTTCCTACTATTAGTTTTCCTGGAATAGTTACAACACATCTTTTTAACTTGATGTTGTTGTGTTAATAACTTCTTAATGTTGCATCCCATTCTGTACACAAAATTAGGTTTTGTACCTAAAATATCTATCAATATTTGATCATTGCTTATCATATACCAAAATTTGCATATTATGTTTTTAATATTATCAGCCCCTAAACAATAAGGTATTATGCAGGCACGTTTAAAACTTGGTTTAACTCCATCTTCTTTGATGATAGGAGTATTTTGAATAATTCCTGATCCCAATAAAGGTAAATATTTTATACCTCTTTGCCTGATGACAAAGGTAATCACTTCATTCATCATATCTGGGGGATAACCTCTTTGGCTGAAGAATTCCTTTATTAAGGTTATTTCATTATACATATCTTGCTCCTCAGAAACCATTCTGAATACATTATATTTGACCTTATGTGGATGGTAACTAGAAAATATAAGTATCAAGATATGGTAGTCCTTTGTTATTGTGTGTGAGGGTGAATTTCATGTTGGAAATATTTACATGGGATACACATTATCTTCCCAGTTTACAATGGCCATTAATTCTGTAATCAAACATATAGTGTCCCATTCCAGGTCAGTATGTTTTGTCAAACTAGTAACTATAATGTATGGTTTGTGAAAATCTAAATCCTTACTGGAAACTGAGATAAAAAACACCAGAATAATCCTTAACCATATGGTATGGTAGGTATAAACATTTTTTCAGAATCTTATCAATGAATTTGCCTATATTGAAGGTTTGGAATAGCTACCTGAGACTGATATACTTGTATATAACATCAGTAAAATATTCTTCAATATAAACAGCTACATAATTGCCTGAAAAATGTAAGATGTTATAAATCTTTTGTATGTAGTTCAAGTTGTCATAGATGTAGATGTATCCCTCTTTAATGTTTGCAATAACTTGTTTAAATTTGGGTTGTCCTTCATACCTTTTAAGTGATTATATTCATTATAAATTTCTCTAGTCACTACCTTATCAAAAATGCGATGGTAGGATGGGATGGTGTGGGAGAATTTACTCTTTAAAACTAGGGAATCTGAAACATCACTCTTGTCTTCATTTCCTCTTACTAGAATACTATCTTTATAAAAAACTTCTAGATTTATTTTTCTAATATATTTCTTAAAATCAATTAAAACATCAGTGAGTTTAAAACCCGGATTGGGAATGAATTTCATACCTTTTTCAAATAATGAAAAGTATACCTTGTCAATACTTAGTTTAGAATAATTAAAAATATTAAAATTCCGATAGGTGTATGTATTATCTACTATAATCATTTCGTTATTATCCAAGGTGTTTCCTCCATCTGTATTATCAAATTGTATATGATCTCTATTAGTACTAACATAACTGTCTAAATTGGGTATAATTTCAAGATCATGTATCCTATCAATATTTACTTTTGATACCTCCTGTGATATGGTGGATTCTTGATTCTTGGGTATTTCTGAAAACCCTGAGTATTAAATTCATCATATTCAACCACATCATGGTGTACCCTTCTATCATTAATATCCTCTGAGCCCCTAATAGACATGTTGTTATATCTATCATTAGTAGTATTATTTAGGCCACTTGTTGTTCATATTGTGTTTTATCCCTGTTCATTTTTTCCTGTTTACGTGTACATAAATTTGAGGCCCATTTTTCAGCCTCTACAAATTGTTTATTATATAATCTTTCCCAATCATTAAATAAAAGATCGTTTACTATAGTTGCATTCAAATCATCCACTTCTTGTATCAGCTTACTAAGTCTTTCATCATAAAACTTCATAAGTAATTTAATATATTTAAACCCACATTCATCAAATAAAGAATTAAATTCATTTTTACCCACTTCTGTTAACTCAATGCCCAAAGGTAACTTAAAAAATCTTAACCCTTTCGGCACAAGTTTAAAATCCAAGCATTTTTGTAGATACATATTGTCTACCTTGAGACCATTGATGTTTTTTAATTTCTTCCCTAAGGTGAATATCATAGACTTAATGCTAACATTCTCTCTTTTACTATTATCCTGTGTGTGTAACACTTTTTCACCATTATTCATACTATTAGTACCAAAATCAAAAGTAAGAAATTGGTTAAATCTGTTTAATTTATCTGTTGTTCTCTCCTTATGTATCCCCGATTTTATCATGACCGCTGTACTGTTAGTCTTTTGTATGGGGGGATTAGTCCTTTGTGTTAAAGGTAGTTCAACAATTGCAGAATATGTTTTATTTGGAGGCTGTCTCTTTGGTTTAGTCCCTATCCGTTTAGCCTCCAAATCATGACTATATGGTGAAAAATCAAATGTAAAATCTGAAATGTTAATAGCACTACTAGACAAGGGAATCGAAATGTCCAATCCCTTGTTGCAACTCCCATGTCGTGATCTTTGACCATTTGGTATCTCCGATACATCTGACTGATCCAACACCATTCTGTCTCTTATGAAAGTCATATTTAATTTGTAAATTATATGTTGTTTTTGGACATGCACTGTTTGAAATGATAAGTATGTTTTTTCACAAAATGTTTTTAAAAAAAATGTCTAAAAGGCAGATAGTGATTTTATGGCTGAGCATTCAATAATAGAAGTATACATCAGATGAATGCATTTACGTATTGGCAGGTTATACCATATAGGAAGTGATGTAATACATTTTAAAAAGTTAGCAAGCTAATTTTAAAAGAAGTTTTAAATTGAGTGTTTTCGGGTAGACTGATTAGTTCTGATGAAGACCATGTAAATGCTTGCAAGCGCTTAACTGGGTTATTGGATTACTATTTTGTCTTGCACTGTCCTCTTTGAATGTTTTGTGCCTTGCATTTAAATGGATCCTGCTGTGCTTTGTTCCATATTATTGTGTGGATTATTCAGCCCTTATTTCGCTTATTGGTGGGACCGGAGCTTTGGTTACAATATATATATATATATATATATATATATATATATATACATATATACATACATATATTTATCCCTATCACTTTATTGAAAGAACACAAGATTTAAATTTAAGTTAACAAGATGAAAACAATGAAACCTTAAAAGCACGAACAAGCACAAAAGCAAAATTCATACCATCAAAAAAAAACAGCATTTTGTTTTTTGAAACCAGGAAGCATCTGAATGGAGATCACGGTACAGTGAGGATCAGAAAATTCATCGTTTACCCCAGTGTAGTGCGATCTCTGAGTTGGTATATATAAGTTGTAGGGGGTGTGGGGGGGTGCAAGGGGGCTTGCCCCCCCCACTGAAAAAGGGTTGTATTTAAGGTAAATAGAACATTAACTTTATTATTTCATTTGAGCAAATGTCTGGCAAAAAGTTGTTCTTGTATGCCATAGTAGTTGCCGTAAATCACAGGTTAGTTTAAAGGGACATATGTGTATTTCTACTGAGTGGTTATGCATGTAGAAGAGTTTTGGATTGACCATGCTTATTTCGCTGTTTTGTGTTTCGATTTTGTGCACATTTGTTCTTTTAAGGTTTCGTAGTTTTTGCCTTGTTAATGTAAGTTTCGGTCCTGTGTTCTTTCGATAAAGTGATAGGGATCCATATATATATATATATATATATATATATATATATATATATATATATATATAGTTTTGTTCTGCATCTGTTTAGTCAACCCTGTTGGTTCAATAAGCAGATGACTGATGTGTGCAAGACTGCACAATTCTTGGGAGTGGGAAATATGCCCTTTCCCCAATATTGTACAATCTTAGAGTTAGTATACCCTTGATACGTGTAAGTATTGGCCTGGGAGATGAACCATTTACAGGTTACCTGTGATCATTTGAGACATAAGTGCCAAACCAGGGATGAATTTCTGTTTCCCATCCAACTGTCCAAGTTGCATTCGAATTTGGTTGGGGGGAATTCTGCTTCACGTGGATGGGGAGCCTGTTCCATAGAGAGGGTAGTCTCTGTGATACATACCTATCTCTCCAGCAGGTCCTATTTATATCACAGGGAAGGTTTTTAAGTCTTTAGAATGGATAATTCTGGTACTGTTTGTTTTGTGGATATGCAGAGGTCTATAAGAGTGGGGTCTGACAATGCCCTGTATGCCAGGCATAGATGTCCCCTCTGGAGACAGAGTACAGGGATAGGACCTTGAGTGGGTCTTCAGAGGACATATTACTTATGCCTAGTATTCTTTTAGTGAGGAACCTCTGTGGACGTTCTAATCGTTGGATATGCCTGGTTAGGTACATACCAAAGGGGACAGGGTCTATATCACTTCGAGGAAATGTCAGAAGTTCGAATACCATATGTTCTAACTTCTAACGTCAAAGTGCAAAACCATCAAAGGCTTAGAACAGTGATTTTTTTCCCAGGGAAAAAAAATCGCTGTTCCAAGAAAACACACACACACAACACAAGCACACCATAATCCACACACATATACACTTCACAAAACCCTACTTCTAACTCTACACTAAACCATACATACACTACCATCTATCCACTTAGCTTAACCCAAACCCTAACCCTAAGGTCCATAACTATCGCACACTCACCTTACCCGCTCCCTAACCCTAAGGTCCGTAACTATCGCACACTCACCTTACCCGTTCCCTAATCCTAAGGTCCATAACTATCGCACACTCACCTTATCAGCTCCCTAACCCTAAGGTCTAACTATCGCACACTCACCTTACCCGCTCCCTAACCCTAACGTCCCTATCACACACTCACCTTAACCCGGTCCATTTGCACACTTATCTTAACCCAGTCTGTAACCTTCGCACCACAGTGGAGGGAAAAGCGAAGCCACAGAAACGGCCCACCGAATTCTTTCCCTGGGAAAGAATTTGGTGTTCTGTGGCTTCGCAATAATCAGTTTTCGAACTTGACAGTTCGAACATATGGTGTTCGAGCTGCTGAAGTTTTGACGAACTGGAACCCAAGGGGACATTGTACTCAATGATAGGTCAATGAATGTCAAATACAGTAGAACAATGACTTCCTTGGATTTAGATGGAATACCTTTGTTTATACGTTTAGCAACATAGAATGATTTCTTCACCACTGTAGACAAATGATGATCAAAGGCTGGATTACTATCTATGTGTGCCACTAAGTGCCTAACTACTGGGTCAACTCTAAGGGGTGTGTTGTCAATATGATACTTACCAGGAATGGATGTCTTCCCATAGGATACTATTATGCATTTTTTAACATTTAGTTTTAGTCCATGGCTCAGACAGCAGTTGTTTGTCTGTGTCAGACCCTCCTGGAGAACATTTCAATGACAGCTCCTAATTTGCAATCATCTTCAAATTTAGTCAGCCAGAGATCACTGACATTGGCCTTGACTTCTGAGAAGTAAATGCCAAAAAGGAGTGCTCCAAGGACTGATCCCTGTGGGACTCCACTTGTGACTGACTTCTTTGTAGAGGGTGGACTCCCCAATTCTAACTTCCTGAGTCCTATCTGTAAGCTATTTGGCTATCCACTGGATGACATATGGGTTTTTACCTAACCTCTTGAGTTTGTCAAATATGCTTGAGTGCAGTATTGTGTCAAAAGTCTTGGACAGGTCAAGGTAGGCAGTGTGAATGATTTTGCCCTCATCCATTGCTTTGGTAACCTTGTCAAAGAAGTTCCCTAGATTGAGTAGGCATAATCTGCCCTTGATTAAACCAAACTGGGTTGGGTCCAGTGTCTGGAGGTTTACTATATCTCTTTTGATCATCTCCATGATAATTCTTTCCATGGCTTTACATAAAAGACTAGTAAGACTTATTGGTCTGTACTTTCCAGGGTCTGTTGATGGCCCACCTTTGTGCAGAGAGATGGCTATTGCCTTTCTCCATTCATGAGGCACAAAACCTGTTTGGAGGCTGCAGTTAAATAAGAATTCCAGAGGCCCTGATAGATCATGTTTCATGCTATTTCGACGGCATTCTGGGATATTGTCTGGGCCCATTGATGCAGTGTTCTTGGTGTTAGAGACAGCATTAAGGACCTGGTTGCTAGTGACAGTAGGGGGAGTTATAGTTGATGATATTTCCTGAGTGAAGGTTGACTGGGAGAGAGGGGTAAAGTTGGAGCTGAATTTATCAGCCAGGAGGTTTGGTAAATCTTCTGGCTCAGTATAGGTGGCTCCATTTACAATGAGCTCTGCACACAACTGTGTATTGCCTTTGAGGCTTCAGACATAGCTAAATAATGCTTTGTGGTTATCCTTGGCCTGGGAGACCAAACTTGCCTCTAATTTGGCTTTGGTAGACTTTATTTGTACCCTGAGTTGTTTGTTTAGTTTGCTGAGAGTGCTTTTATTCTGCTGGGTGCTGCACTTCCTAATTTTTTGCCATGATTTTCTTCCTTCTGTTATACAGATGATTGATTTTGTGATTCCACCAGGGTAGCTTGTTTTTTTTTGAGTTAGCTCTGTACTTCTTCCTGGTGGGTACAACTGCATCTATGCAGATGTCAACATGCTTGTACAGGTTTTCTGTGAACAGTTCTGTATAGGCAGAAGTGTTCTCAGGGTTTATGGGGGGCTTGAAATGTTGCCAGTTTCTCACTTAATAGCAGGAGGTTAGCCTTAGAATAGTTCCTGAATATTCCAGATTTAGCTGGGGGTTCAGGTTTTATTTTTACTAAAAAGCAGACCATTTTGTGGTCTGACCTTACCAGGGTAGGCATTACAGTAGGGGATGTGCAGCAGACGCCCATATTAGTGAGGACCGGATCCAGTATGGTTGCTCCCCTGGTTGGTGTATTGACTATCTGGTCCAGATAGTTTGTGTTCACAAAATCCAGCAATCTTTGTGCATGTACATTTTGTGTCGTAAAGGATTCACAGTTAATAGTGGAGTAATTAAAGTCACCCATGAAAATGGTGTTGGGTTGGACGGTTAGTGTTTCTAATAACATTAAATACATGGTATGGGTTTCCTGTGTCATAGAGGGGGATCTATAGCTTGCAAGGAAGTGGTATTGGATTTTACTTATGGTGATTTGAACATGGAGCAGCTGAAGTGCATTGTCCTGTTTGACCAGCCTTTAGGTATATTTATTTTTGATGTAAATAGAGAAACATCCACCTTTAGTCCCTACCTTTGAAGTAGCCGACCTAAATGTGTGAAAGGCATTTTAACCTTGCACTGTTGGTGTGCTCTCCATGGCTTTAAACCATGTGTCTGTGACCGCACAGATGTCAGCATTCTCTAAGGTAAAGAGAGCTTCTATGGAGTGGAGTTTTTTGTTTAGACTCTTAGCATTAAGCAGTAATACCTTTAGATTTTCTTGGTTTTGATTTGCTATGTCGGAAGTACTTTCGGTTTGGCATTGTTTAAAAAAGGCACTATGGGGGAAGAGAATGTTTTAGCTAATATTCAAAAGCCTACAGGGGAGAGGAGCAGATGATCCTGGGCAAAGCAACGTGGTCTGTTGACCATCTCCTTCCATGCTGACAAATATTGCACACCCTTAGAATGACACCAGAATCTAAGCCAATTATTAAAGTCAATCATCTTTTGTTCATACTGTGGCATCATCCTTGGAGAAGGTAAAATGCTGTTCAAGGTTAGTCTCATACCAGTCTTATGACACATATTCTGAGAGCTCCATGATGTCTCTCTTCATATAATCTAGGGAGGTACGTCTCAGGTCATTTACTCCTACATGGACTATGACTGAGTCATATTGTTAACTGTGGTCCAATGACCTGAGTGCACGTGTAATGTGTCGGATTATAGCCCCTGATAAGCAGCTGACCATAACTTTCTCCTTACTCAGCCTGGTGAGAGGGACATCAGTATGTCTCACAATGGAGTCTCCAATGACTAGAATGTTGGATTGTGTGTTGACTTGCCTTATGGGCTTAGCAGTAGAAGCTCCATGAGATGTAGCTCTATGTGTTGATGTGGTTGTTTTAAAAGAATGCATTTGGGGCTGCTGAGGGTATTTGTTATGTGTACTTCATCCATGATTGCAAAGTCATCCTCAGTATAAACCACTAGTTGCCACAATCAGCTGCAAACAGTGGTCAAAGAAGGCTCTAAGGTCAACAGAGACCAGGCTGAAGACCTGGAAGTTGACTGGAGAGAAAGTACAGTAGTTCAAGGAATTACTCAAGGCTCTAGCACCCCAAGAAGAAGAGGAAATAGGCGGAGTTGAAGAAGAATGGCAGTGCCTCAAAACAGCATGTGTTAGAACTACAGTAAAGATATGTGGCCGAGCCAGGTATGGAAATAAGGTACATAAGGAAAGCTGGTGGTGGAATGCAGAAGTCCAGGAAGTCATCAAAAGAAAGAAGGAGTGCAGGAAGAAGTAGGAGATAGAAAAGACTGACCAGGCTAGAAAGGACTACTGGTTGGCTAACAAAGAAGCTAAGAAAGAAGTTGCAATAGCAAAGAATAGGGCATCGAAGGTGCTGTATCAACTACACCAGGGTTCAAGGCAAAAACAGAAGGATAAGGAAGATAGTCAGACACCTTTCATTAGGGATGCTAGCAGCAACCTGCTCACCAGTCCAGAGGACATCAAAGGCAGATGGAAGGAGTATTTCCAGCAGCTTCTGAATGAAGAAAACCAAACAGAAGCTGTGCTGCCCCTGAAACAGCCTACAACGAGAGAAGAAGAGGAGCCCCACCCTAGAAGAAGTAAGAACAGCACTAAGGAAGATGAAATCAGGTAAAGCAGCAGGCTCAGATGTGTTCACAGCAGATATGATAAAGATGCTGGGTGAGATATGGGAGAAATGGTTCCTGAGGGTACTAACAGCAGTGTGGAGAGAAAGGCGTATCCCAGATGACTGGAGAATAAACATACTCATGCCAATATATAAGAACAAAGTGGACATCCAAAACTGTGGGCAATACAGAGTCATCAAACTCCTATCACATTGCATAAAAGTTCTGGAGAGGGTGACTGATAAACGGATACGCAGAGTAGTAGAATGTAAGATGGGAGATGAGCAGTCTGGATTCAGATCAGGATGCAGCACAATTGACCCGATGTTTGCATTGAGACAGATACTTGAGAAGAAGTTAGAGATGAGGAGAGAGTCCAACTGGGCATTCCTAGACTTGGAGAAAGCATATGACAAGGTCCCAAGAAAGCTGATCTGGGCAGTACAGTGTTCAGCCTCACAGAGGGGTTCCCAGTGGGAGTGGGTGTACACCAGGGTTCAGCTCTGAGCCCACTGTTGTTCATACTGGTGATGGACTACATTAGCAAACAGGTTTAGAAAAACAGAAGACAATCTGGTGAGGAAGATTTGGGACAGACACGAAGAAGGTAAGAGGAAGAGATTATGTCCAGCAAAGAGGTGGATGGATTGTGTGAAAGAAGGTCTGCGACAGCCAGGCATGAGTGTTGAAGAAGGCAGGAGTGTGGCACTGAATCAAGAGAGTTGGTGACAGTTAACACAATACCCCGATCCCATGTAGAACATGGGAAAAAGAGGGATGATCATGATGATGATGTCTGCTTTGAACTGCATGTGATGGGTGCAGCATGTGTAGTGTTGACAACCTTACTGACATTATGAGTACTTTTATGTGAGATCTTTGCCTCCAGTGATATGGAAATACATCTCTCACATCCTGTATCAGTTTGTTTGAGAAGTAATCGCTTGTCAGTAAACATGAGGCAATTTCTGCATTGCCTCAATATGCCCATATCCACCAAGCTGGTAACAGTGACAGCAGGAATGTTCATATCCATGGCAATAGACCCTTTTTTATTGATTAGATAGTTGGAGTGAGACTATCAGTCACTGTCAGGAGTATCTGGTTTGCAACTATATGTACAGTGCTAGTCATTGCAAACTACTTGAACTGTGTGCAACTAGGTAGTGGAGAAATTTCAATTGTGCTTTTACAAGAAAAAGTCACTCAAGGTGTCTGAGTTTGGCACAGAGCACTGCCAAACACTTGAGGGGAAACTAATGCATAGACCATGAAAATTCAAAGATGAAGTATTTAGAAATATATTCTGAAGTTAGAAACAAAGCAAGGCTACTACTAATGCTGGTCTCAGCACAGCTTCACTCTGTTGGGATACAGTGCTCCTTTGCTTCTTCTCTCACCAGAAGCAAAATGTTAGCACCAATCCCAAGAAGAAAAGCAGCCCACAGCATGTTTGGTGATCCACAGTCCTGTACCAGATGATGCAAGGGTCTGTAAGCTTGTAGCCTGTTTTCTGGTAGATGGCTCGAATAGCAACCAGACCAATCAAGTAAATTAAGCACAGACACTTACTCTCCAACCAGAAGCAGTCAGGAATCAATGCATTCTGCTCATTCTGTCACCAGGACCAGAATATAAGAACAGGGTCCAAGCTGTCACCTATAAAGCACTTATTGGGCTTTCTGGTGATCACCAGTCTCCAGGAAATAATGTCCCTGTACTCCTTCTCTCACCAGGAGAAAACAGAAACACTAATCCCAAGATGACAACTGAGAGGTCGAATGTGGGCTCTGTCTTACATTGACATATAGGTCTGTCAATCAATTTAAGTAGACCCACATCTATATCTATATCTATATCTATATCAATATTTATAGTATTACCTATATCTATAATATTACCTATAAACACACATGCTCACACACACACACTCACACACACACACACACACACAAATATATAAATATATATATATATATATATATATATATATATATATATATATATATATCTATAGACGCATATATACATATACGTATACACACACATATTGTTTATCTATGCTGCAAGATCAGAAAGTGATGGTTTTGTTATTTATGTACGTCATAAGATCTAGAATTAGGGACTGTTCAGAAATACATCTCTAGCCACTGTTTTTTTGTTTTCATCTTCTTTCATGGAATATGGCTAGATCTGCCTCTCACATGCATGTTTTCTAATTTAAGTGAAAAGTAATCAGTGTTTGAGAGAGAAGTCCAGCAAAAAGAAGGAAGAAAACCCTTTCTTGAGTAATCAGTTATGAAAGGAAGAGGTAAACTATTTACTAAAAATGTTGTGTTAAGAGTATCAGTTAATGGTTAGGTATGGGAAACCGTTGAGTGCAAAAACATATATTTCATGTACATAATTATCCAGTTTAATCACAGTCTATGAAATGAGGTGAAAATGTTCAAGTGTATAGAATCAAATGGATTTATAGCTATGGATATTATTGTCCACATGTTCACTTGTCTAGTACTATTCTTAATTTCCTCTGGAAACGCTGTCTCATAATATTTACTGCTTCACAGAAGTGCTAGTATTTCTGAATAAACTCCCTTAAATCTATTAAAAAAGGTATTTTACATAAAGGTAAGCAGAACGATGGATTAAGTCTATTGAATCGTGTAGTGTTTTTGTCTTTCTTACATATGCATTAAATAGCATTTAAAGAGAAAGAAAATTGTGTATGTGTATATATATATATATATATATATATATATATATATATATATATGCATACTGTGTATGTATGTGTATGTGTATATATATATATATATATATATATATATATATATATATATGTGTGTGTGTGTGTGTGTGTGTGTGTGTGTGTGTATGCGTGTGTGCAAAGCTGCAAACATGGCAGACACATAAGGAGGAACTGAAAATTATGAAAAGGGAAAGAAAACAGAATATAAAAAATGCTGATATGAGTGTGTTACAAAAAAGGTGACATATGGATACAGTGGAAGTAGAAGACATAGCAGTTACACAAAAAAGATGTTATGAAAACATTGCAGTGAATGTCATTATGTGGATGAATGGGAATATTCGAAAAGAAAGATAACATAGTGCATCCGGGGAAGATAAATAGCATATAATGATTTTATGGGATTGTTCCATTTTTTCTGAAGTTTGTTACCAAGTAAGTTATCTGTAAAAGTACAGTGGTATGTAGTAGTAATAACGAGAATATGTAGTGCAAGATAGTAAAAAGAAAATACTCTGGAAAAGATGAATAAGCATTTTTTTGTTTTATTATGTAGTGACTGATTCAATGGAATTTAATGAACTCATACTTGAAAAAGTAGACATAAATATAATTCATTGTGGGGATTATGAGAGGGATTAAAATAACTATGTGGAATGATAGAACACTGATGTAATGGTACGGTTCTTGTGCATGGAGATATGTGATATTGTTTTGGATATTAAGCTAAGGAATGTGCAAGAAGTGATAAACTACATTAAGTTGTGGCTATGGCATAAGGGGGACTAAACAGACAATGGAGTAAAATGTGGGGGGACTATACAGACTATGGATAATGGGTGGGGGGACTAAACAGACAATGAAGTAAGGGTGGAACTAAACAGACAATGGAGTATGGAGTGGGGAAGTAAAGAGATAATAGAGTAAGGGGTAGGGGGACTAAACTATTAAGGGGGGACTACGATTATGGATGGGGGGACTAAGACCATGGAGTAAAAGGTGGGAGAATAAACATTCTATGGAGTAAGGGGGGACTAAACAGGCTATGGAATAAGGAGTGGGGGGACTAAACAGACAATGGAGTATGGAGTGGGGGAGTAAACAGATAATAGAGTAAGGGGTGGGGGGACTAAACTATTGAGTAAGGGGGGACTAAGATTATGGAGTAAGGGGTGGGGGACTAAGACCATGGAGTAAAGGGTGGGAGAATAAACATTCTATGGAGTAAGGGGGGACTAAACAGGCTATGGAATAAGGAGTGGGGGACTAAACAGACTATGGATCAACGGTTGGAGGACTAAACAGATTATGGAGCAAGGGGTGGGAAGACTAAACAGACATCATTTGGATCAGATTTCAACTAACTATTGAAAATGTTGCTGTACATATGTAAATAAGTTGTAATAAATTGCCCCTATTTTGTTTTTGATAAATGTCAGGTGGTCTTTTACATCCAACAGAGCTACTGCATTCTCAGTCAGATAGCATATGAGTTTAATGTTTCACCTGAAGTGTGGCACCTCAAGAGTGTATTACCCCTCCTTATATACTGGATTGTCAGTAATTTATTTTCTTTCTTTATTTATTTTATTTAATATTTGTTAACTGGGAAAGTCTAACTTGAAACAAAGTAAATTTTCAGTGGAGGCCTGGGGAGAAATGCTCCAGACACATGTCTTTGTAATGTGGGAAGAAACCGGAGCACCCGGAGAAAACACACACGAACACAGGCCGGACATGCAGACTCCACACAGAAGTTACCCCAGCTGAGAATCGGACTGGAGAACCTCTTGCTGTAAGGTGGCAACACTACCACTGCACCACTGCGTCATCCTACTAATGGAAAATAAATCCAGTCCCACAGAGTGGAAGAGAACCCCCAGTCTTCTAATATTCAAGCATCCACTCTGAGGGCATTATCTGTTCAGCCACTGACAGCATTCATTTTGCAATATCAATTATCTAGCTCTAAATGTAGTAAAAATTTCCAAAAATTGCATTTTGAAATTAGTTTGTACCTGAACACTCCACTGCTGCCACCTGTAATGTGTCACAGATATAGCTTCCAAACTGGCTAGCAGAGCACTGCGACAGAGATTTTTCTGACCCATTGCAATACATGCCATCCAACAGAACAGGTCCTTGACTTTCACCATACAAGTTCCGTGTCTGGACTGACAGGGCACTTCCACACCTTAGATGTCTGCAGATTACATTAGCATTCTCTATGTCCCAATCAGTACTGCAGACTGAGCCCCACTGAGAGCCATCATTCACTTCCACTAAGCCACTGCAACGGCTTGGACCATTTGCCAGTCTCAATCCTGAAAAAAAAAAAAAAAAGAAAAAAAAAAAATTAAGAAAATCTTTCACTGAAACTAATATTACATTTAAAGCAGTTATAAATTAAAATGCATGCAGACAATGGATGTGCATTTTCCTACATAAAAAAATTAAATTAAGTGGAATGTAAAGGCATACATTACTTTTGTACTAAACAACACAGCTCAAAAGAAAAAAACAGAAATATCATCCCAGTGTATACTAACACAATGCAGTCCCTTCACTACTGCTCCTTAGGAAGCTACATTTGTTCCCTATAATGTGTGGTAAGAGGCTACTATATTTTGGTAGTGATATGTACGTGATAATCCCACACTGTGTGTGCAGACAACGTGTCAAGAGTAGATTCACAACAGCAGTGATGTACTGCAGGGACAAGGAAGGTCTGTGTATTAACTTCTAAATGGAAAATCTGATCCTGAGCGTTTATATTGAGTGATCAAACTCACTGACCAGCAGAGAGTAAATACTCAGATAACTGCCATCTCACTACCATCCATTACTGTTCTTATACTATGGTTTTCTGTTGATTGGATTTAAAATAAATGACATTCACTGAGTTTCCCAGCTTTTGTGTTGATGAGTTAAGTATGCAAAAGTGCAGCATTCTGATTTAGTATTATCAGAATACAGATGTAGGCAAATTCACAAAAGATCTAAAAGGTGTGCATTAAAAAAGTGAAATTATACAAAAAACAGAAATTATGCATACGTTGCTAGCTAGGGCAGCTATAACATTCCATTTAGAGGTATAAAATACACAGTCAAAGGAATCCAAGCTAGTAACTGTATCAATCCAAAGGCCAACAGGACTCGGAGCTTGAAATTTAATCAAATCAGAGCTTTTATTAATCCAACAGGAACAAAACTTAAAACCCAAGCACTTTCACACAGCTCTGCCAGGCTTTCTCAAGGAACAAACACTTATCAAATGCTTTCATTACTGTTTAAATAGTCATGCTTCAAACAGCTGATAAAAATCAATTAATCACCTTAGTTAATTCATGGTGATACTTCATCCCTCTAAAAGCAACATTTATAAAAATCTGAACCTATTAACATATTATCATATTCAATATAAAACCTATTAGTATAAGTCCTAAAATTATTATACATATAAAATGTACCTCACAAATAAAAAAATATATATATATATCCAATTATATAATGTTCATATCATACATAAATGAACATAAGGGAAACCTCATCAGAGTCTAGCTTTTCTTAGCTTTAAAACACAACCAATATTAATACTATCATTCAACCCTCTTATGACCGGACTAATTTGTTCTAGTTCCATAAACTTCAGGAGGTAGTTGGGAGACTTGCCTGGAATATCGTGAATTACTCTGGCAATTAAAGTTGGATGCTAGTAAACCTCCGGGGTTGAACGATAGTATTAATATTGGTTGTGTTTTAAAGCTAAGAAAAGCTAGACTCTGATGAGGTTTCCCTTATGTTCATTTATGTATGATATGAACATTATATAATTGGATATATATATATATATATATATATATATATATATTTTTTTTTTTTTTTATTTGTGAGGTACATTTTATATGTATAATAATTTTAGGACTTATACTAATAGGTTTTATATTGAATATGATAATATATTAATAGGTGCAGATTTTTATAAATGCTTTTAGAGGGATGAAGTATCACCATGAATTAATTAAGGTGATTAATTGATTTTTATCAGCTGTTTGAAGCATGACTATTTAAACAGTAGTGAAAGCATTTGATAAGTGTTTGTTCCTTGAGAAAGCCTGGCAGAGGTGGGTGAAAGCGCTTGGGTTTTAAGTTTTGTTCCTGTTGGATTAATAAAAGCTGTGCTTTGATTAAATTTCAAGCTCCGAGTCCTGTTGGCCTTTGAATTGATCCATTTAGAGGTATGTTGATTACTCCTAATGCTGTTATTGGTGATCTCCAAACTGAGATCACCTGTCAGAGGATAAGGTGAGGTACTATTTAAATTCTATCAATGCAAAGATGTTGTTTCCAACCAAATTAAAATTAGCAGCCCAAGTAAGTCAAAGGATCATAAGATCATAGGAAGTTACTAGGCTAATGACCCTAGGGCCCTTACAAGCCTAGCCAGGTTCTACCCTTATTTCCAAGATCAGCACCTACCACCTTTGTCCAAGAGGGACACAGCTGGAACACCCGGGGTAAATTTACAGTTACCCATCCCATCATCCAGATTGCATTTAAAGAAGGTCAATGAGGTGTTCTGTTTGACATGAAGTGGGAGTCTGTTTCAAAGATGTGGTAACCTCTGGGAGAGAAATCTGTCCTTTCAGCAGGTTCTACTAATGTCGTATACCAGGTTAAGTCTTTAGAGCGTGTAACCCGTGTACCTTTTGACTTGCGGATATGTAGCATTTCCAATAAAGCACGGTCAGAGATTGCCTTATATGCAAAGCAGAGATCGCCTCTGAGTAGTCTGTATGAAACAGAATAAAGTGACAGTTATTTTAGGTGATCCACACAAGACAGATGCTGAAGACCTTAACTTTACCTTGTGAAGAAATCTGTGGTTTCTCCAATTGCTGCAGGTGCTTAGAAAGGTACATACCAAAAGGGGCATTGTACTCAATTACTGGCCTGATGAGGGAAGACTGCAGTGAGGTCATAACTTATTTTTTTCAGGTGGCAATGCCCTTACTTATCAAAGGATCAATATAGAATGCCCTTCTTACCACTGAGGAGACAAGGTGATCAAAGGTAAGGTTGCTGTCAACCTGTGTGCCCAGGTCTCTCACCACTGAGTGCATACCTAGGGTGTTACTATTGATGTGGTAGTTAGCAGGAACATTGCTCTTACAAAAGGGGATGATAATAATTTTTTTTTTGCATTGAGTTTAAGGCCATGACTTTGGCACCAATCATTTTTTTGTGTAGGATCCTCTTGCAGGATGTTGATATCATTTGGAAATTCTATGACCGCTCCCAGTTTGCAGTCATCAGCAAACTTTGTCAGCCACAGACCTTTAGTTTTTGCTTCTACTTCGGAGAAATAGATTACAAACAGTAGAGGTCCCAGGACTAATCCATGTAGAACATCACTGGTTACAAGTCTGCTCTTAGAGGTGGATTCCACTATTTTAACTATTTGTTCTATCACTGAGCCAGTTAGTGACCCATCAAATGATATAAGGGTTGATACCTAGCTGGGTGAGTTTGTCAATAATGCCTGAGTGGAGGATAGTGTCAAATGCCTTGGCTAGGTCTAGCTAGGCTGTATGCACAGATTTCCCCTCATCCAGGGCCTTGGTGACTGTCTCGAAGAAGTCTGCTAGGTTTAACAGACATGATCTCCCTTTGACAAACCCAGACTGAGAAGGGTCAAGTTTTCTGAGATTTCTTGTATCTTTGTTAAGGTCCATGATGATTCACTCCATAGCCTTGCAGATAAGGCTAGTCAGGCTAATAGGCCTATAGTTGCCAGGGTCAGTGGAAGCACCACTTTTGTGCAAGAGAATAAAAGTGGCCGTTTTCCATTCAGCTGGGATGAAGCCAGTGCTTAGAATATGAAAAGAATACTAGTGGTATTGCCAGTTTTTGTTGGATCTCATGTAGGATACAGCCAGGGATGTTATCAGGTCCCATAGATGATACATTTCTGGGCTTAGAGAGGGAGTTCACAACCTAGTCTTTAGATATACAAGTAAGGGTCAGGTGGTAGGATGTCATGGGGTATGTGTGGCGGGGACAGGAGTGTGAATTTTTCAGAGAACCTGTCGGCCAACAGGTTAGCTATGTTTACAGGCTCAGTATATGTGGTATCATTAACAACCAGTTTGGCAGAAATCTGGACCATTTTAGGTTATGGCTGTAACTAAAGAACGCCATACAGTTGTCCTTAATTGTTGTTGTTGTTTGTCTTTCTGCTTTTCCTGCTTAGGGGTCGCCACAGCGGAACTCCGGTCCGCTAATGATCGTCAGTAGAGTTTTATGGTGCTGAGTTGCCAGTCCGATGCCCAACCTTCAATGAAGGCACGCCTATTCACGCATGTCTTTCGAACGCCACTCGACCGCGGGGAGGACATGCAGATTCCACACAGGAGGAAGCTAATTTGGATTCGTAGTTTGTATTGGAGGACTACAAGAAGTCGTATTTGCTTGTTTAAGCTGAGGAGGGAGTGTTTTCAGTTTAGGGCTCACTCCCTCTTACTCTTAGATATCAATTTCTTCCTCTTATTGTAAAACCTGTTAATGACAGTTGTCCACCAGGCAGGTTTGATCTTCCTTGAGGAGCTTGTTTTGGTCCTATCAGGTATGGCCGAGTCAATACAGTTATACAGGTGTTTGTATAAAGCATTGGTGTAGAACTCAGCATAGCTGCCAATTCCATTGGGGGGAGAGGTGCAGTGAAGCTATTTATACCATCCTGTAACAGGTTATAATCTGCTTTGGAGAAGTTTTTTAGTTTACTTGCTGCTGGGGCTGGGGGGGGGTCAGGTTGATAGGTATTTTGAATGAGACTTATTTGTGGTCAAATCTCACTAGGGAAGACTTCAAAGTGGGATTGCTACAGTGGTCCCACATATGGGTAAGCACCAGATCCAGGATGTTGGAACCCCTTGTGGGGGTGTCAGCCTGCTGGTCCAGGGCACTGGAATTAATGAAGTCAATGAACCTTTGGGGAAGTGAGTTTGCTCATGAGTAATTTACCCAGTCAATGGATGGGTAAATAAAGTCACCCAAAACCATGGTGTTTGGATGTATCTTGATAAACTCAAATAGATCCAAATAGGCAGAGTAGGTGCTCTGATTCATGGAGGGGTTCTTGTAGATGTAAATGACTTGAATAGGTGTCCTACCAACAGTTAATTGCACCTGAAGTATCTACAGAGAATCATACTGTTTAACCAATCTGGAGGTGTATTTTTCATGCCTTCGGTTTGTGGTTTGAATGTGTGGAAGTTGGTGTAAGCTGGCATGGCTTGGGTGCTCTCCACAGCCTTGAACCAGGTCTCTTTAACTGCACAAATGTCTGTGCCTACCAAGGTGAGGACTGCTTCCAGTGAGTGCAGTTTCATGTTAAGACTCCTAGAATTTAGCAGCATAACCTTGAGGTTATTTTTGCATAGATTTTTTACATTGGGAACTTTGTTGTTGACATACTGCCTGAAAAAGGCACTATGGTGGTGGCAAGAGCCTTAGCCAGTAGCCAAAATCCCAGTGATGATAGATGAAGACCATCTCTGGCAAACCATCAAGATCCATCGATCACGTCATCCCAGGCTGACAGATACTGTATCCCCTTAGAATGACACCAGAAACTAAGTCAATTATTAAAATCAATCATTTTCTGTTTGTAGTGAGGCATGATCTTAGATGAAGGTAAAATGCTGCTTAATGCTAGGGACATACTTGCCTGAGACGCATAATCTGAGAGCTCAGTCATGTCTCTCTTCATATAGTCCAGAGAGGTAAGTGTCTAGTCATTCACACCAACACAGACTATGACAGAGTCATAACAGTACCTGTTATCCAGGCAGGTATGACCCTAGCCCTGAGTAGCATCCTGCCATCACCCAGAATGATACCACAGCACAAGGACAAAATGATTGACTTCAACAATCGACTAAGTTTCTGGTGTCATTCTAAAGGGATCCAGTATCTGTCTGCCTTGGATGACATGATCGACAGACCATGATGCTTTGCCAGAGATGGCCTGCACCTATCGCCCTTGGGATTCCAGATACTGGCTAAGGCTCTTGCCACCCCTATAGTGCCTTTTTTAGGTAAGGTTCAAATGACAAATTCACCACAGTAACAGGTACAAACAAGCAAAATCTAAGGGTAATGTTACTCAATGTTAGAAGTCTAAACCTCAAAATGCACTCACTCGAGACACTCCTTAAAATGGAGAACATTGACATCTGTACCAACTAAGAGATGAAAAGTGAACAAACATAAACCAAATAACCAAACAAGTGTTCGCTTGGAGAACCAAAGGAGGCGCCAAGGTGCCAAGACCGCTGAGTAAAATCCAAAACAGTTTATTACAAGCAGCATAAAAAATTAACGCTAACAACTGTAAATACGTTTTCGAGCTTCTTCATCAGAAAACAAAACAAGAGTGCAACTACACTCACTCAATATATAGTCCACTTTCAATTAAAATAAAATAATTGAATAATAAGCAATCATCCAATAAAAGAGTTAAACAATTGGTAAGACTTTCTGTATGACAATGTAAATAAAAAATGGCCATGTTCAACCCACACTTATTTATAAAATATAATCATATGCACAGTGAAACATATTCAAAAAGTTTCGGTACTTAAAATATAAATACTTTAAAAAGGTGTAAATAAATAAATGTAAATAAATGTTCACATTTGTAACAAGTTTGGCTGCTCTTAACTTGAGCACAGGAATAATAGATAACATATCATTTAAACCAGGGTGTTTAGTGGCATCCAAAATAATCTGCCAAAACAATTCCCTGTATTCTAACTTTGCTTCCCACATACCACCCCTAACTTCCTTGGGAACTATCTCCAAAACAAAGAAGCTGAAGGAGGCTTGTTGGCATGTTAAAGTGTGACGAAATAATGGATTGTTAACATTCTGCCTTTTCAAAGTCTAGGTCCGGCGTTGGCTGCGGTCGCCTACTCCCTGACGTCAGAGTGCCAGGGGTATAAAAGGTGAAGCTGACGCAATTTTCTTCAGTGTTTCTTGCCCCAGATGTCAGGTGCCCTTAAAATGGTAGGCTAAAATATGCCAATAAGCATGCATGCACAAAAAACAACTTTTCCTTCATCTAGAAGTAAATACACCATGTAGGTTGTATTGACTATTGAAGTACAGATAAGTCCCAGCAAAGGAAAAGGGGGATGAAGGGAGGGTAACCTGGACTGCAACAGTGAATACACTCGAACATCTACATTTATGGTAGGTACACAACTGTACTATGTTCATCGTGTTTCACTGTTGCAGTCATTACACTTGGTTTGAATCCCAAAGCTAAGATTGGGAGGCTGGTGCTAAGTAGGATTAGAAGAGTCTATCAGGCCCTGCAGAACTGCAGTGGCAAAGCCTGCTCTGGATTTATAGTAGAGAGGTGAGTGATAGTGCTTTCTAAAAGTATGCACTGAACTCCAAGTTGCAGCCTCTAAGATGTCTTTGGTTGGTACTCCTCTGAGGAAGGCTGCTGAAGTGGCTGCTGCTCTGGTTGAATGTGGCCTAATGACCTTAGGCACTGATTTGCCATGCTGTGAATAGCAGAAACGAATGCAGTGACCTATCCACTTTGAAATAGTATGCTTTGAGATAGGTTTTCCTTGTAATCCTGCAGCATATGCCACTAGAAGTTGATCAGTCTTTCTGAAAGCTTTAGTTCTGTCCAAGTAGAAGCGTAGCTGCCTGTGTATGTCCAAAGAATGCAGGAGTCTCTCACCCTTATTCTGTGGATTTGGATAAAAAGTAGGCAGATGAATAGTCTGATTAAGGGCCACACTGGACACTACCTTAGGCATAAATGTCGGGTTTGTGCATAGAGAAACCCTGTCAGGATGGAAAATGATAAAAGGTTCCACAGCCATGAGTGCCTGCAACTCTGAAATTCATCTAGCAGAGGTTATTGCTAGGAGCAGAGCTATTTTCCAGGATAGGAATCTAATATCAGCTGTAGAAGCTGGTTCAAACGGAGGCAGTGTGAGTTTTTCCAAGACATAGTTGAGGTCCCATGCAGGTATTGGTGCTCTCCTTGGGGGTCTTATGTTTTTGGCCCCTCTGAAGTACTGCCTGAGTAATGGATGAGAAATAATTGGTGGTTCTGTATTGTAATGAGCTGAAATGGCAGAGGCATGAATTTTAATTGACGAAAAAGAAAGGTCCTTATTAAGCATCTCAGTTAAGTATTGCATAATCTGAGGAATATTTGGAATAATTGTGTCAAAACCTTGTGCCTGGTTCCAAGCACAGAATCTCTTCCATTTTTCTGCATAAGATTTTCTGGTGCTAGGCCTCCTGGCCTCCAAAATAACATCCATCACTGCTTTAGAGAGAGGTGTGTTCTGAATGGCTACATTAACCGCCATGTTGGCTGTGCAGTATTTGAATGTCTTGTTGGGTCAATAAGAGAGGAATTTGAGGTAATGTCCAAGCTGGGCATTGAGACAAGCTCTTTAGGATTGGGTATCAGTGCTGGCGGGGCCAGTCTGGGGCGATCAGTATAATTTTTGGTTTCTCTTGTCTGACCTTGAGGAGTACCTTGGGGAGGAGAGGCAGAGGAGGAAATGCATATACTGTTAGGTTTTTCCAGCTGAACGATAGAGCATCCACTTTCCATGCTTGTGATAAGTCCTTGTGCAGAATATCTGTATTTGGTAGTTGTGAGGGGAGACAAACAGGTCTATGTCCGGGCATCCCCAGTTCCTTGTTATCATGCTGAAGACTTGCGGATCCAATTTTGATTTGTGGGGATCCATTAGGTTTCTGCTTAGTTCGTCTGCCAAGGTGTTTGTCCTTCCTGGCAGGAATTGCACTTGCAGATGTACTTGGTACGTCAATACTGTGTCCCATAAGTTTATGGCTAGTCTGCAGAGGGGGTAGGAATGTGTGCCTCCCTGCTTGTTTATGTACCACATGACTGTAGTATTGTCCGTCCTTATCAGTAGTTGTCCTGGCTGAAGTAAATCCTTGACAGCTGTAAGGGCATTCTGAAGTGCTAGCATCTCTTTTTGATTGATATGTAGATGCATTTGACTTGCGGACCATGTGCCCTGAATACATCTTCCTGCCATATGGGCCCCCCAGGCATAATCTGATGCATCTGTTGTCAGTGTCTGCCTGGCTGTGAGTAAGATGAATGGCTGTCCCTTGTTGTAGTGACAGGCTTCTGCCCACTCTTGAAACCCCTGTTGCAGGCAGGGAATGAGAGAAATTATTGTTTCCAGGCTGTGGCAATGTTGAGTCCAAACACTTTTTAGATACCATTGAAGTTTCCTCATATGCAATCTTACATATGGAATTAGCAGAATGCAGGATGCCATGAAGCCCAAAGCCTGCAGAATTTTTCTTGCAGATAACTGGGTTTTTGTTGCCAACGTTTTGAAATAAGTAGTCAGTTGTCTGTGTTTGTCTGGTGTGAGATAAGCCATCTGGGCAGTTGTATTTAAGCTTGAACCCAGGAATATTATCTCTTGAGAGGGTACGAGTTTTGATTTATTTTCGTTTACTGTGTACCCTAAGCCTGTTAGTAATCCTTTTACAAATGCCAGATGCTGTAGAAGAATGTCCTTGTCCTCTGCTTGAATAAGGCAGTCATCCAGGTAAGGATATATTTGAATTCCTTTCTGTCTGCAGAATGCAATCACTAGTGCCAGGCATTTTGTGAAGACCCTGGGTGCAGTAGATAAGCCAAAGGGCAGTGCAGAGAACTGGTAGTGCACTGAGCCAGCTATAAATCTGAGGTATTTTCTGCATGATTGTCTGATTGGGACATGCAGGCATGCCTCTTTTAGGTCTAGTCACCATCTATGCCCTCTTGCCCAGCATGGGAAGAAGTTGCTGCAGAGTTAACATTTTGAATTTTGGAATATCCAGGACTGTGTTTAGAATAGACAGATCCAGTATTGGTCTCCAGGCTTTGTCCTTTCTGGGTACCAAGAATAGCCTTGAGTAAAATCCTAGCCCCTGCTCTTGCTGTGGTACTAGCTGAATGGCCCTCATGTCCATGAGGGAAGAAACTTGCTTTTGAGCCTCTGCCCATTGATTGTGTGGAAGATCTGGCATACCGTTTGACCTTGGCAGGGTGTGAAAGTGGAACCTGTAGCCTTGTGAAACGATATTTAAGACCCATTTGTCCTGGGTTCTTATATGCCAATTTTGTGAAAAAAGTGCTAGATTTCCCCCCAAAGGGTCTGTCAAAAGATAAGTGCTTGGAGCTGGCAGTGGAAAGTCATTAAGACTGCTTCCTGTATGGCTGTGATTTTTCCTCTCTACCTTTGGAGGTAGCAGCACTCCATTGTCTAGGCCTGTAAGAGCCCTGGGGTTGTGATCTGCCTCTAAGGCGTCTGTATCTGCCTCTTTGTGACCTGTCTGACACTGGAAAGGACCACTTTTTTTGTTGGCAGGTTCCTGCTTAATCTGGGAGGTTGTACCTGCAAGAAATCCTTCACTGTTTGCATAGATTTAGCTTTATCCTCCATTTTCTTCAACACCTCTGCTTTAACACCAAACAAAGTATCATTCTGTAATGGTGCATCTAATAATTTTGCTTTAACATGATCAGGCAAATTCTGTTCCTTTAACCAAGCATGCCTCCTAATGACAGAACCTGTAACAGCAGCCCTGCAGGACGCACATTGCAAATTATGCTTTCCCACTTGTTCAGCTGCATGCAATAAATCCTGCATTTCCTTGTTTTCTGCAAATTCTGAATTTGTCAACATTTTCTGTTTAAGCAGAGACATAAGATATTGCTGATACTTAAGCATATGAAACTGGCAATTTAAAGATCTTATAGCCAAGGTAGCCGAAGTGTAAATCTTTTTCCCCCATCTGTCCAGTGCCCTAGAATCCCTATCAGAAGGAATAGGGTTTTTTGCAGAGGAAGCCTTAACCCCCTTGGGACCCTGAGAGATGGTTTCTGGGTCAGCCGCAGAGTTCTTGTAAAGAAATTTATGTGAGTCAGGGACCCTGTAATATCTGTCTGGCTTGACAGGAGCTGGAGGTAATGAGTCTGGAGACAGACCGGATTCTGAGAAAACCTCATCTACAATATCTAAGACAGGAGGGATAGCAAGGGGCCTGTGCTGAAGTAATAAAAGGAAATCTCTGTGCCTTTTCTTGGATTCAGAGTAATCCTGGCTCTCCCAGTGGAAATGTTCTCTCATAGTATGCAATGTCTCCCCAAAAGAGTAATCGTCAGGAGGAGAAGCTGAGGGGATAGATTCTTCAGCATCAGAATCCTCATAGGGAGAAAGAGAGTATTCCTGTTCAGAAGAGGAGTCAGAGGAAATGGAAACCTGATCTGAGGAGTCATAGTCTATCTCTTGCCTAGGCCTCTTATCAGGAGGGGGATGGGAACACCTAATCAAAGTAATAAGGTCTTCAGCCATTTTAAGCATCTGTTTCTTAGGCATGGAGGCCTGTCCAGGTGAATGCTGTACTTGTTTCTTTGTCTTTAGAGCTGCTTTAGTCTTTGTCTTTGTAGCTGAAGTAGGTTTCACATATAACTGAGTTGGCCTGAAAACACCCTCAGAAGCCGATGCCTGCTCAGCGGCTCCGGACCCAAATGAGGGAATAGTTTCCGAGTGTCCAATACCTTGCATTTTCAGAGGCCTAGCCCGCTCCACGTGGGAGTCGGAAGCGGCCTGTGGCTCTGAGGTAGCAGGCATCAGGGGCTGCAAAAGCTCCTCACTGAGAGCCGGCGAACCAGCGACTGGCCTAGCGGAGGCTTCGTCGTCGGTTTTGGACCTCGGATGCTTGTCCTTTTTCTTGTCTTTGCGTTTTTTATAAATTTCGGTAGTCGGCTGATCCGACTGCATTATATAATTGAATCTTCTACCAAAGTAATGAAATGCGAAATCGAACCGACACTTAATAGTGCGTTGGTTAAATCTAGCACAAAACTGACAACTAGCAACGTTATGATCAGGGCCTAGGCAAGGAATACAGTAAGAATGAAAATCCTTATGAGGTATTTGCTTCCCACAAGAAATACAATTATTAACTTTTTCTGCCATCGGTCTGGAGCAAGAAAAAAGTTTCCCCAATGGAGTACTTAGCTTTAATGAAGACTTAGGTCTGAAATTCGAAACTGAAATCTCAGGAGTCGGCCAACCGGCACTTGCGAACTGCTTCTGCTTCGGGCACCGCACGGCAAGAAAGACTGAAGAAAATGGCGTCGTCTTCATGTTTTATACCCCTGGTGCTCTGACATCAAGGAGGAGGTGACCGCAGTCAATGCCGGACCTAGACTTTGGAATTCAGGACGACTGAGGGTAGCCTGCCAGCAGGATAACCCAAGTGTAATGGCTGCAACAGTGAAACACGATGAACATCAGCGATTTCTTTCCTAGGGAAAGAAATCGCTGTTCCAACCCCTCTAAAAAAAAATATTAAACACTTCCAAACACATACACACATACCCTAACCCTAATTATACCCCCCAAAAACCAGTAAACAACTAAATACACATATGCACATAACCCAACCATACATCAAACAAAAAAAAAGACAGTAAACATTTTAAAACATATGCACTTACCTTAGCCCGCACCCTAACCCTAAGGTCAGTAACTCTCGCACATTTACATAAACAGTTCCAAACACAAACACACTTACCTTAACCCTAATCCTACCCCCCAAAACAAAAGTAAACAGCTAAAAACACACACACACACGTAACCCATCCATACATCTAACGCAAAATAAAAAACAGTAAACACTTTCATACATATGCACTTACCTTTAACCCGCACCCTAACCCTAAGGTCAGTAACTGTTGCACAATCACGCTCAGGAGCTATACCGGACAGGGGACCACACTACACTCCAGAACAGGCAAAGCAACGAAGCGGTCAAGCAACTTCTTTCCCAGGGAAAGAATTTGCTGAACAGCTGCTTCACTGTTTTGCCTGTTTGCCCTACATGTGTCAAGGAAAGCGCACTCAATAAAATACGTTTTTGTCATTCTAATATGAACCCCAACTAACTCTGGGCAAGACCGCAATCCAAATTGCAGCTTGCTACAGATGCTCCACCATGCCCCAGGAGTCCCACTCCTCATTTCTTGATACACTGGAAAATATTAGTGTACAATCCAACACCCTAATAATGGGCAATTTCAACTACCCCGCCATTAACTGGGAAAACTACTCCTGTACTAACTCTTTTGCTCAATGTTTTCTGGAATTCATAAATTCCAACGCCTTAGATCAACTTATCCACACCCCCACCAGGGGCAGCAATATCCTAGACTTGGTCATTACCAACATGAGCGACCAGTGTTCCACACCAGAGGTCAATTCCTTGTTGGTCAGATCCGACCACAAGCTAATCACCCTAGATATCCACATCCCGCCCCCACCCCTATTAGGGAAACCACCGTAAAAAATTTCTCCAAAGCCAACTTGACACTTCTAAAGACAGAAGTGGCAAACTTCACGACACCCATGCAGATGGACAATAGAGGTACAACTGCTGAATCATACACAAATGCACTTTATAAGCACTTACAAGAGTGCATGGATCGTGCTATCCCTAACAGAACCAAGATGCTATCCTCCAAAAATGGAAGCCAATCTGGTGGTCCCCTGCCATAAATAAACTCTATAACAAAGAAAGAAACTGTTGCTAAAAACAGTAAAATCCCATGATTGAAGGAACTCCCTGGTCAGCCTCAGTAAGAAACTAAGATCCCTCATAAAATCCTCCAAAGCTAGTTACGAAAACAAAATCGCCACTGATTCTAAAGACAACCACAAAGCATTCTATAGCTATGTCAAGAATCTCAATGGCAACACTTAGATCTGCTCTGAGTTACAGCACAATGGCACTAAATATACAGAACCAACTGATATTGCCAACATCTTAGCAGACAGGTTCAGTGCTAACTTCACCCCCCCCCCTCACCCCCTAAAGGCCCCATCTCTATATAGGAAGAATGCAAAGTTCCTGTAATCACAGCTGCACACTCTCCAAAGCCAAGAAAACAGCATCCATGGGACCTGACAACATCCCAGTCTGCATTCTACACAAACTACAGAATGAACTGGCACCCCACCTAAGTACCATGTTCAATCATAGCCTCATCTCAGGCATTGTTCCCAGTGAATGGCACACAGCGACAGTTATCCCACTCCACAAAGGGGGAGCCACCACGGACCCCGGGAGCTACCGCCCCATTAGCCTGATGAGCCTGGTCTGCAAAGCCATGAAATGTATCATCATGGAACTTATAAACAAAGACACTGGTAATCTCCAAACTCTGGACTCCACCCAGTTCGGGTTTGTAAAAGGAAGATCATGTCTCCTAAACCTGATAGACTTCTTTGAAGCAGTCACCAAAGCCATAGATGAGGGTAAGGCAGTTCACACAGCCTATCTAGATCTCACCAAGGCTTCTGACACCATTCCCCACTCTGGAATTATAGATAAACTCACTAAACTCCATATAAATCCCTATGTCACAAGATGGGTTGCCAACTGGCTCACTGACAGAACCCACACAGTGAAAATAGCAGACTCCAAATCCAACTTCAGACCAGTGACAAGTGGAGTACCAGAGGGTTTAGTCCTGGGTCTTCTCCTGTTTGGTATCTACTTCTCTGAACACAGAAGGTCTTTGGCTAACAAAGTTTGCAGATGACTGCAAACTAGGAGCCATAATCAAAACTCATAATGATGTTGACATCCTACAAAAGGGCCTCACTGAGACAGATGCCTGGTGCCAAAGCCATAGCCTCAAGCTCAATGCCAAAAAGTGCATCGTCATCCCCTTTTGAAAAAATGAATTACCACATAGGCGGTAGTCTACTTAACACCGATAGTGTGATAAGAGACCTTGGGACACAGGTGGACAGTGGTCACTCCTTTGATAATCACATTGCCACAGTAGTCAGGAAATCCTTTTACGTGGCACATCTCATTACAAAAGGTTTCTCGTCCAGAAAAAAAGAGGTCATTGTTTCCCTCTACTCATCACTCATTAGACCCATTATAGAGTACAACACCCCTTTTTGGTATGTACCTCACAAGACATCTACAACAACTGGAAAGATCACAGAAATACCTCACAAAGAGGATTACCGGCCTCAAACAGATGCCCTACGCAGACCGTCTCAAAAAACTCCAGCTTTACTCCATCGCATATCTAGGCGATCTCTGCCTAACATACAAAGCTATGTCAAACCCAGAGCTGTTGGACATGCTCCACTTAAAGAAATCCCAATCCCTCTGAGCTACACACTCTAGGGACATAAACCTTGTTACTACAATAAACAGAACATGTTGGAGGGATAGATTCCTGTCCCAGAGACTTCCCATACTCTGGAACAAACTACCTATCTATGTCAAACAAAGCTCCTCATTAGCACTCTTCAAGAAAAATCTTTATGATTGGATGGGAAATGGGAAATAAGAAATTCACCCCGGGGATCACTTCTGTGGCTCTGCTTGACTGGGGCACAGGAAAATAATTTTCTTGGGTGGCGAAAGCCAGGGTACCTTTTAGGCTAGGCTTATATAGGCCCTAGGGCCAAAAGCCTAGTATCTACCTATGAACCTATTACTACAGTGTATGAGTGATATGGCAGATCCTAGCACCTGACAGAAAGCTGACTGTGACCTTTTCCTTATCCACTCTAGTGAGATGGGCATCTGTGTGTCTCACAATGGTGTCAACTATGACTAATAGATTTGTTTGTTTTTGTGTCTTGCCTTAAGGGCTTGACAGGTGAGACACTGGTACATGAGCTATTATGTGCATTGTGTTCTGTAGAGGAAGTATTATGTGTAGTGTGCTTGTATTTGTGTTTATGTTTGAGAGGTCTCTAGTGTATAGGTATGTTTCTGGTGAGGACCTCTGCATATATAGGTATGTGTGAAATGTGTTTGGGTGGAGAAGGAGGTAAGGTGTGCATGCTGGCAACCCGTTCATTTTCATATGTACTGACTGGTGTATGAGAGAGCATGAATTCAAGTTTCTTAATATAGTTGCATCTCTCACAAGTGGAGTTTGTGTGGATTAGGAATAGAAGGTTGTCGGTGAACATGAGGCCATTGCTATACTGCCTCAGGATGCCCATGTCAACCAAGCTGGCTGGAGAAACTGTGGGAAATGTCTGTCCATAGTATTAGGTATATTTATATGGTCAAGAAAAGAGGTCATACTTAGGAATGGCTGATGGGTGAGAAATGTGTTGGTACCTCTGAAGCTAGGCTAGTATTCCACCTGACAGTAGAGCAGGGCCACGAAAAACCCCTGGAGGACCACAAGCAAAGTGCTAAGGGAGAATTTACCAATCAAAACATTTGCAACTATGACCACCAATGGTAACCATGAACCACTAAGCCACTGTGCATGATGGTACACTACACGCAAACAAGCACAAATGTGGGGCTTAAATAAAATAAGAAATAACCCTTTTAACTCAAACCAGCCAATAAGGACACTCTCTTTGAGCTCTAGTCCAATCATCTCTAATTAGATGGGACCCAGACAGCACTCTTCTCCCACAAGGGTGCAGAAGGGCCTTCACCAACAATGATGACTTGAACTTGATGCTCAGAACTTACAAATCAAACCCAAAAACAGCAGACCATGAACTGGGCTATGCTACAGCTGAACCAATACAGTATACAGTATACAGTAAAATGTGGCAAAAAAAAAATAAAAACAGCTTTGACAATTCAAACAGACTGTGCAATGCAAATACAACCTAAAAGTACAATAATAGAGCTAAAATAGGTACTTATGGCTAGTTGGAAGCAACAGATGCTTCAGATCTTTCAGTATCTCAGTGAAAAACTGGTTTTAATGCTCAAGTGATACCAAACAGTCTAGATGCAGCAAGTCTGAATCTGGCCTATGTTATAAAACGCAGAAGTACTAGAAATTCAAAGCATATAAACTCACAGCCACACCAACAAAAACAGCTTAAATAAAGCAGCAACTCCCAGCTTAAAAGGGTGTAGGCTACACTCTCCCACCATATGAGTCTAGGCCACAAACTTTCCTAATGTAAAACAACTAATATTGGTGCCCAAATGCTTAAGTCAGAACTAAGACACTTCAGAATAACAGCCACAATAGACTTTCAACTTGCAATTTTCAACTTAAAAGAGTGTAGGCTATCCTCTCCTGCCACAGGAGTCTAGACCTCAACTCACCAATGTAAAATAACTGGTTTGGAGCCCAAGTGCTTAAACCAGAATTAAGACACTTTCAGCATAATAGACACAATAAGCCATCAACCAGCAATTCCCAGCTTAGAAGTGTGTAGTTTATCCTCTCCTGCCACAAGAGGCTAGACCACAAAACTTCTTGATGTAAAATAACTGGTTGGGAACCCAAGTGCTTAAACCAGAACAAAGACACCTAGAACAGCAGCCACAATAAGTTTGGCTTTGCAGCCTAAGTGCACAAACTAGAAGTAAGTCACTTTCAGAATAACAGACACAATGAGCCTTCAACTACCAGTTCCCAGCTTAGTAGGGTGTAGGCTATCCTCTAGTGCCACAGGAGTTTAGACCATAAATCTTCTTAATGTAAAATAACTGGTTTGGAACCCTAGTGCTTAAATGAGGAAGCATGCACAAAAAGCCTTCACCCAGTGATTCCCAGCTCAGAAGGGCAGAGGCTACCATCTCCTCCCACAAGAGTGTAGACCACAAACCTTCTTAATGTAAAATAAATGGCCTGAAGCCCAAGTCATTAAACCAAAAATAAGAGGCTTAGAATAACAACTACAATTTAATCAGGCTACTAACAAGCAGAAATAAATGCAGCAGAATAAATGCAATTGAACACTGTTAATAAGAAGCAGCAAAAAACAAAGTAAAGTAATAAAGTAGGAAGAGACACAAATGCAGTAACAGGAGCTGAATAAAATGTAATTTCCAAGGAATTAAACACAAAACAAAAGCAAGATGCAGACTAAAGCAAAGATACACAACAACTTCTAGAACAGGGTCCATGATGTTTTTCAGATCATACAAACAAACAAATATAATAATGCCGCGGTGGTACGGCGGTAGTGTTGTTACCTCACAGTAAGAGGTTCTCCCATTCGATTCTCGGCTTGGCTTGGGAGTGCCTTCTGTGTGGAGTCTGTATGTCCTCCCCGCGGTTGGGTAGCATTCGAAAGACATGAGTGTGTAAATGGGTGTGCCTTCATTGAAGGTTAGGCATCGAGCTGGCACCTCGACGTTTCGTAAAAATCTACTGCCAATCATTAGCGGACCGGAGTTCCGCTGTGGCAACCCCTTACTGGGAAAAAGCCGAAAGACAAACAAACAAAAATAACAAACAGGTTCTTAACAGAACACAGCTGACTAGAACCACATCACAAACATGCACAGTGAGAGCCCTGTACAATTAGTAATGATTATACAATGCAGGAAACAAAATTAACAGATATTCAGCAGGAGACACCTGACTAGGATCACATCAAAAACATGCATAGTGGGAGCTCTGTACAACTCAGCAGTCAGACCAAAAGTCAATTACAGCTTAAAGCAGCTCATATATCAGTCTATGCATTTCACATTTCATAAAAAACAAATTCCCTTAGTTAATTATACAACTGCCTCGTTTTTTTTTTATTTTAACTAATATATGCTGGTAAAACTCTCTGATCAGTTCCTACACTTCCCCAGTTTATCTACGCCTTCCCTAAGCATGTACCTTTAACTGCCTACAGACTAAATCTCTCTATCTCATTATGGATGTGTTTCCTATGTGCATATAAATCATACAATTTTCTGATTTTTATACTTTGTATTTTTGTACTTCAACTTTTGCAAATCATGTTTTCCTTTTGGTTTTATGGCTTGGGTCATGTCGGTCAAGGGCCTTCTAACCAATGCACCCCTCTGGTTAACAAATGTATGCATGCAATGTATGTATGTATAAATAAACAGATAGATAAATAAATAAATAAATATTGCCAGTGCAGAAATTCAGAAACTGGCAGAAAACATCAATAGGAGTTTATCCAGTCAAAAAAAAGAGAAACCTCTAACCTCTAATTTAACTAACAGATAAAGTCTGTCTGTTGCTGCTTATAATTCTGAGTGTTAAGCAACAGAGGGAACACAAAGACAGCCATCAG